>NC_056742.1:498854236-499154236 GCF_019279795.1 Protopterus annectens
GGCCCTTATTGCAGCTAGATATTTTTGCTCTAATTCCAATATGGCTTCAGTAAGCCATACGACAACCGATTCTGAAAAAAAGTAAGGATAAAGACGGACCACACAAGTTCAAAACTGCTGCTGATGCTTCAGTTAAGCTAGTAGTCGGTTCTCTGGTCGTACATAAGGTGCTTTTGCAGCCTGTTTCTGTGGATTCTCAGGCCACTACAGAGACCCTTTCAGAGTCCGGTATGCCATGATACTCTTATTCAACTAAGGATCCTGCAGATGGCTCTACCTTGGATGGGTTTGGAGCCGCTGAGCAGGCACCGGCTTCTGAGGAAGTACTTCACACTACCGATTCTCGACAGACTTCTTTCACATCAACAGTTTTCAAAAACTTGTTTCCAAGGCCTAGGGTATGAACCCCCCCCCCCCAAAAAAAAAAAACTACTACCCAAGCTCAGGCACCTGCTTCCTTGCCTCAGTCTCAAATGCTTAAAATGGCAGATGATATGCTTTTCAGGGGAAGCCAGGCTAGCCCTTCCAAAAGAAAGATTTGCAATATTAGTTTTATCTGAACAGGAGTCCAATGACACTGATGCATCTGAATATGAAGATATGCAACCCCTCTCTGCTTATGAGGATTCTGATGCAGAGGACTCCATCCCTTCAGCCTCTCCACCTGAGGACTTTCCCTTTGGGGAAATCTTGCATATTTTTAAGGGAGCATTTCTAATGGGAATGTCAGGACTACACTCAGTCAAAAAAGACTCTGGGAATTCTTAGATCTTCTACAGCACAGACCTCTGGCCATCCCTCCGGTCCTGGAAGTTGTGGATGTTTTTATGGAATCCACTCTGACCCCCGACAGGTAATAGAGTCCCTGACTCTCAAATTTCTTTTCAAAAATACTACTGACCCTGAGGTCCTCTCTCAAGGACCTAAAGGAGTCGAAGCAACTTCAGCTAAGAATCCCACCCCTCAGGTAGGGATTTCCTAGCATTAAACAGATGGGATAAAGTATACACTTCTGCTACTCTTGCTATTAGAGCACTAAGTTCAGTTCCATATGCTGAAATATTAGCAACATACCATGGAACTCCTCAAAAAATATTTTCCTGCTTGTGCAGAAAATAGTTACAAGAGTTAATGCATTCTGCAAGTCAAGTAACTTGAGCACTCCTTACAATGTGGTTTTGATGCCCTAGAAGCATCTTGCAGGGCAGCAGTCACTAGATGTTCATGTTTCACTGTTGCAGTCATTACATTTGGGTTATCTGCTTGCAGGTAGCCCACAGTCAGCTTGATTAACAAAGTATTGGGTCCTGCATCGATTGCTGTCCCTTCCATGATGTCAGGTCGTCAGGGGTATAAAGCATGCAGCCGACACCATTAAATCAGTCTTTCTTGCCGTGCGGTGCCCGAAGCAGAAGCCGTTCACAAGTACCGGTCAGCAGACTCCTGAAATTTTTGTTTTGAGTTTCAGAACCGAAGTCTTCAACTAAAAGCCAAACTACCCCGTTGGGGAAAGTTTTTCTTCCTCTTTACCGATGTCAGTAAAAGTTAATTGCATTACTTGTGGATTTTCATTCGTACTGTATTCCTTGCCTGGGCCCGGACCACAACGTACTTTGCTGTCTGTTTTATGCTTTATTTAATCCCTGCACTATCCGTCATCTGTACATTTACGAGACCAAATATTTTGGTTCTCTGTTTAATTATCCAGAAAATGTCGTCAGCCATCTGACTACCGGGACTCTGAAAAAATGCAAAGATAAAGGCCAAAACTGCCGATGATGCTTCTCCTAAGCCAGTCGTCAGTACTCGGTGAGGTTCTTTTACAGATGTCCTTCAAGAATGCAACTGCAGTCATAACATATGGGTTGTCCTGCCTCAGGCAGCCCTCGGTCGGCCGAATTCCAAAGTCTGGGTCCGGCGTCGGCTGGTGTTGCCTCCTCTCCGATGTCAGAACGGCTGGAGTATAAAGGCATCGGCCGACGCCATCTTCAGTCTTTCTTGCCGCGGTGCCTGAAGCAGAAGCAGTTTGTAAGTGCCGGTCGTCAGCTCCTGTGTTTTCAGTACCGAAGTCATCTAAAAGCTAAGTACCCCGTTGGGGAACATTTTTTCTTGCCTCAGCCGATGTCAGAACAAATTGAGAAAGTTAATAATTGTTTGTCTTGTGGTAAACAAATACCTCATAAGGACTTCCATTCTCTTTGCCTGCCTTGCTTGGGCCCAGACCACGACGTCTCGGCCTGTGCTGCCTGTGCTTGCTTTAATAAGCGCACTCAGGCGCCGGGCAGAATTTGCCGAAGACTTTTTCGGTGATTCTTTTGCTTATATCATGCCGTCGAATCAACCGACAACTCAATCTTCCAAAAAATGTAAGGACCGGGACCGACATCCTCGGCCCGCGTCTTCCACCGATACTCTTCCAAAACCCTCAGAGTGCTTCGGCCCCTTCGGAAACGGTAATCCAACTGCTCCAGGCCGACGACACAGCGGTAACTCGTCCTTCGGTCTCGGAGACCACTCCGGTGCCGGTTGTTGACTTCCCTCCAGAAACCGAGGTTCTGGATCTACCAGACACCATTCCTGTGGACAAGGTTACACCAGCATGTGGGGCAGCTAGGCCTCCTGTATCCATGTCCATCAAGGCCTTTGCACGTGCTAAGGCCGCCAGCCAGGCCAAGGCTCATCCTAAACCTACTGCTCAGGCCCCTTCTGATAAACAGATCATGTCTCTTGCTGCAGATCTAATTTCCCTTATTAGGGGGTCTCAGCCCCATCCAGACAGAGGTTCTCAGCTGCCTGCAGAGAAAAGGCCCAGAACTGAGCAGGCAGACAACCTCTCTTCAGATGAAGCCTCTGGGGATTCTGAGCATTCTGATACCCAAGAAGAATCCTTCCAGGCCTATGAGGACTCTGATGCTGAGGAATCAATTCCCTCTGCCTCTCCTCCAGAGGATTTTTCATTCGGTGAAGTCCTACACTCCATGAGGGAGCATTTTAAATGGCAGGGCCAGGAATTTTCTGACTCCAGGAAAAGGCTACGTACCTTCCTCAAGCTTCCCCAGCACAGGCCTTTAGCTATCCCTCCAGTTATGGATGTCCTGGATGATGTTTTCTCCGACTCCAGTGCTAACCCTGATTCTCTCCCTCCTGCTCCTGTCAAGCCTGACAGATATTATAGGGTCCCTGACACACAAGCATCTCTAAGGCCCATTCTGTGGGTCTAGAAACAATTTCACAGGGCCCCAAGGGAGTGGCTACTTCCACTGCCAAGAATCCACTGCCAGCGGATAAGGAAGCTAGATCCCTGGAGAGATGGGGTAAAAAAGTTTATACCTCCACCACCCTGGCTCTGAGGTCACTTAACTGCCTTTTTCATATGTTTCAGTACCAGGATTTTTTACTGGATGACTTACAGAAAAAGCTAGCCTCCCCTGAGTCTACTGATTTTAAGGCATTGCAGGATCTAGTACATAACACTCAGCAGGTTAACAATCATTTTCTTCAGTGTGGTTATGATGCATTGAAGGCTTCATGTAGGGCAGCTATGACTGGGGCTGTTATACATAGACATGCTTGGTTAAAAGAACAGCCACTGCCAGACCATGTTAAAGTAAAGTTACTTGATGCACCTCTGGAAAAACAGAAGCTTTTTGGTGCTAATGCACAAGATGTGTTGAAGTCCATTGAGGAAAAAGCTAAATCAGTACAGACAGTCAAGGATTTCCTTCAGGTTCAGCCTCCCAGATTCAGCGGGAATTGGGCCTTTCCAGACACTGGCAAGTTTCAAAGGGGAAAAAACAGGCGTGCTCGAGGTAGAGGGCTTAACTGAGGCTCCTACAGGGGCAGCCAGTGGCAACCACCAAATCAAAGAAGTGGCACAGGCAGCCCAGCTGCACCACAAGTACAACCACAATGACTTGACTTTCATACCGCCAACAAAGGCTCAGAGAAGCACCCTTGGGCGGAAAATTATCCTTATTCTCAAAAAACTGGCATATCTTAACCAAGGACAACTGGATTCTGGATTTAATAGACAAAGGTTACAGATTCCACTTCCATACTTTACCAATAAGACGAGGCATGCCAAACCTGCCACATCATCAAAGGGCAGAGGCACTCATTCAAGTTTCAAAGCTGTTAAACATAAATGCAATAGAAAAGGTTCCTCCACAGGAACAAGGCCAGGGATTTTATTCAAGACTGTTCCTTGTTCCAAGAAAGGAAAACAAATGGAGGCCTATACTGGACTTGTCTACTCTAAATACTCATCTCATTGTGCCAAAATTCAAAATGCTGACGTTGCAGCAGCTCCTTCCCATGCTGGGCAAGGGGTCTTGGCTGGACACTCTGGACCTCAAGGAGGCATACCTGCATGTCCCAATCAGACAAAGCTGCAGAAGATACCTCAGATTTCTTGCAGGGACAGAGCATTATCAATTCTCAGCATTGCCATTTGGCTTATCTACTGTGCCCAGAGTGTTCACAAAATGCCTGGCATCAGTAGTGGCACACTGCAGACTCCAGGGGATTCAAATATACCCCTACCTGGACGACTGCCTCATACAAGCAGACAACAAGCCTTGATTGCAAACTTGGACTATGTCATTCAATTACTACAGGCCTTGGGATACACGGTCAACATTCACAAATCAAGACTCCTGCCATCCCAACAAATTATTTTCCTAGGAGCCAAGCTGGACAAACACACAAATGGCTTATCTCAGAGGAAAAACAACAGCAGTTACCAGAATACTTCAAGGCCTAGCAAAGTTCTCCCAGCTGACTGCAAGGAAAATCCTGCAGGCCCTGGGGTTCATGGCATCTTGCATTCTTCTGACACCTTTGGCAAGACTTCATATGAGAAAGCTGCAATGGTACTTAAACAACTTATGGTCCCAACACAGCCAAAGCCTAGAGGACATAATCCCACTCATTCCATGTCTACAAAGAGAATTTTTGTGGTGGGCTCAAGCAAGTCAGTTAAACAAAGGCATGTCTTTCAACAAACCTCAAGCAGGTCAAATGATTACAACAGATGCCTCAGACCATGGATGGGGGGGTGCACATGGAGGACAGATGCATTCAGGGGCGCAATGTACACCAAGGGAAAGGCATCTGCACATAAACTAAAAAGAGATGTTGGCAGTGATACATGCAATCGAGAATTTTGAAAAATCACTTCAACAAGGGCATTTGTTAATAAGAACAGACAACACCACTGTGATGTGGTATATAAACAAGCAGGGAGGCACTCATTCATATCCCCTCTGCAGACAATGATTCTCTGGGAAAAATCCCTAAGTCTGAAGATACATTTGCAATCCCAGTTTGTGCCAGGCAAGGACAATGTTCTGGCGGACAAGCTGAGCAGGAATTTCTTGGATCCACACTAATGGATGCTGCATCCTCACATTTTCTCACAAATAACAAGGACATGGGGAAGACCAGACATGGAGCTCTTTGCTTCTCACATGAATCATCACCTGGAAAAGTTCTGTACAAGGACCCGCCATCCTCTAGCCTGGAAAACGGATGCTCTCTCCTTCAGCTGGAATTCCCTAACAATTTATGCATTCCCTCCTCTACCTCTGCTGACCAAGGTGATACTGAAGATCAAAGCAGAACAACCAACAGGCATTTTGATAGCTCCAGACTGGCCAAGGCAGCACTGGTACCCATTGCTGTTGAGCATAACTCGGACCAAGCCGTGGCCTCTGTCCCTATGGCCTCTGCTTCTAACAGCACAATTACAGGACTGTTCATCAAAACCTGAAAACATTGCATCTGACAGCCTGGAGGTTACCATAACTCCTTCCGATATCTCTTTCCAAAAAAGTTCAAGAGATCTTACTGGAATCGCGCAGACCTTCCACCAGAAAAACCTATTCAGCCAAGTGGAAGAGATTCATCATCTGGAATGCTAACAGTGGTCAGGATACAACAGTCTTGAGTATACCTCAGATATTGGAATACTTGGCAGAAATGTTTCATACTGGTCTCTCATTCTTTCATAAAGATTCATGCATCAGCAATCTCAGCAAAATACAATTGTGATCCACCTGTGTTTTCACATCCTTTGCTAAGACAGTTCCTAAGAGGGATAAATAATATCAAACCCCCCAGGAAACCGCCAGTACCTGCATGGGACCTCAATTTTGTCTTGGAAAAATTAACTCTTCCTCCCTTTGAACCAGCAGCAACTTCTGAAATGCAATTTCTCTCATGGAAAACGTTTTCCTGTTGGCTGTCACATCAGCAAGAAGAGTCTCGGAGATACAGGCACTCATGGCAGTACCTCCTTTTCTCATTTTTCATCAGGACAGAGTCTCTCTAAAAACCAATCCTTCATTCATGCCAAAAGTATTTCCAGGGTGTCTCTAAATCAAGCCATTCACCTGCCTACCTTCTTCCCCAGTCCTCAAAACAGGGGGAAAGCACTGCTGCATACTTTGGACATACACAGACAACTACGCTACTACTTGGACAGAACTAAGGCCACCAGAAAGTCTGACCAACTGTTTGTAGCCTATGCTGCTGGAGTACAAGGAAAAGCAATCTCCAAACGAAAAATTTCCAAATGGATTGGACACTGCATCAGATTCTGCTATTCTTAATCTCCAAACAGTTTCCAAATGAATTGGACACTGCATCAGATTCTGCTATTCTTTTCATGGAAAAGGTGTGCCAGCCAATATTAGGCCACACTCCACCAGAGCTATAGCCACATTCACAGCTTTCCTAAGAGGAGTGGCTACAAAGGACATTCTAGATCCAGAGGCTGCTACATGGAGCACCGTGCATACATTTACCAAGCACTACAACCTGCCTTTATACTCCAGATCCCGAACAGGCTTTTCTTCGGCAGTCCTGCAGGGCATTTTAGCTACACCATCACTTCCTTAGTTCCAACCACCCCCAGATTGGCTAATGGTATTCAACCCATATGTTATGACTGCAGTTGCATTCTTGAAGGACTTAGTACAGTTTTGTACCTACCATAAATGTAGATGTCCGATAGATATGCAACTGCAGTCGGATTTTCCCTCCCACCTACCCCTCTGTATCCTTCTTTTTGGGTCCATACCCCTTTTCCCATTAGCTGGGGGGTATTCCTATGGTGTATCTGTTTATTACTGTTGTGCATGTTTGGGATTATTTTTATCCATTTACCAAATTTAGCCTTCCTAGGAGGGCACCTGGGGCAAGAAACACTGAAGAAGATGGCGTCGGCCGATGCCTTTATACTCCAGCCGTCCTTCCCCCTTCAAGGTACCCAGATCAGGTCTCTCTAGACAACAGTTCAACCACCTGCTGCACATCCGATTCCACATGCGCAGGTCTCCCAGCTTGAGATCAGTTCCAGACCCAGTTCTGAAGAAGTCTGAGTAGCCACTCACTCCTAGGAGCAGGAACTATGATATATGGTTGTCCTTGGTGAGGTTGACTAGGTCCTTTCAGAACCCTTCCTTACACTTTGGTCAGAATGGTGAGATTGGTCAGGACCCAAACTGATAAGGGTGCTCTTTCCACTGTTTCCTAGGCAGTTGGAAACAGTAACTTGCTATCCACTGACTTCTCCAGGACCTGTTATAGCAAGGGGAGTGTCTGAGCAAGCTGTTTTCCTGCAGCCTTTTATGGTAGCAGGATTTTTCCATCAGCATTTGCCCCACCACTGGCATCTGTGGCATGGACAGTGACAAGCCCTTTCTGGATAAGTATGTAATTGTCACCCAAAGTAAAGGATGGATACGGTAAATGAGATCCCTTGTCTTAAAGATCCATTCTGAAGTAATTTGAGGCGATTGCTCCTGGCCAGATGAAGTAGGAGTAGCTCATGCTGTCTTGGCCTAGATTGAGTCCCCAGCAATATTCTGCAGCTGTACCACATGACATTGGGTTATAGACTATGATTCAGAACAGCATACTTAATCCACCTATGCATTTAGTAATGAAACTTTCCTCCGAGCTGGTGTCCACACTCAGTTTTGGCAAGGGGGACTGATAGTCCCTCTCCTGACAGTTTTGTTTTCTACAGCTGGGACACCAGACACTGTTGGTGCATCCCACCGATGGTGTTTGCCTTCAAGGTGCCCTCACCATTTCTTACTCTGAAGCATCTTGTTGGACTTATTTGAACGGACTCATGGTGGTACGATTCTAATGCTTCAGGGTGTCTGGAGTTGTCCAGATTCCTCTCAACATCCCTTGAAAGACTAAGTGTAAGACTGTGTCCTTTATAACTGCTGTTACGGTGGAGAGGGTATGGATGGTGACCCTGGAACTGAGATGCTTATCGATTACTGTATTCATAATTGTCTTTGCTCATCTCAGTCTAAAAGTTGCTAGACGCTCATATTTTTGCCTGTGAAATTAGAACCACTTTTTAGATGCCTTTAAGGGGCTAATCCTTTGCCATTATGACTGATACATGTCTGTATACATATGGTTCAAAATGCTGGGTTGCATATGAGGAAGTTATAACCTTTGATATTTGTCAGATTGATTCCTGGACTCTCTGGATCAGCTGTTTCCATGATACCATTGCTATTCAGGGAGCATCACCTGTTAGATGGTGCTAGTGGATGTGGCAAGCTGTTCTACATCCAGTACCTGAAGGAAGACTGGTAAGACTTAGGAATGTGGAGGGTTCTGTCACTGTTTGAGAGGTAGCTTCATGCGAGTGTGAAGATGAGTAGCAGTCGGTGTGCATCATACTCTAAGGGAGTTTAAATGGTCTTTAGAACCATGTTCATATGGTAATTCTACATTGAACTTGGAAATGTTTGGATTGTCATCCCCCTGCACCATGATGCAGCAGGTTTTCCATTTTCCAGGCTTACTGAGAGAAAATGTTCCAGGCAGACTGTCACCTCAGACACAAGCAAGTAGTCCAGCACTATACTGGCATTTTTATGAAGCCAGACCATAAGATGACTGATGTATTTGGATAAGACCAGAAAACTTTTCCTGCACACTGCCAGTACCCACCTAGGCCTGAAACTGCACTTCTGAACCATCATGTGGAAATGCAGGCTGGAATCAAGGTGTACAAGGAGCTCCAAACCGTGAAATGAGGGATGGAATGTACATGAGCTCCTGTACCATTTTGAGGCATAAGCCTATACATTGCAACATCGTCCCCTTTTGTCATGCTGCAGTCAACAGAAAAGGAAAAGGGACATTTCCTGGTTAAATCAGCCGATGTCCTTCAAGGATGCATCTGCAGTCCTAACAAATGGGTTGTCCTGCCTCAGGCAGCCCTTCGGTCGGCCGGATTCCAAAGTCTGGGTCTGGCCTCGGCTGATGTCGCACTTCACCCGACGTCATAGCTGCTGTCAATTGGGTATAAAGGCATCAGCCGACGCCATTTTCCCCTGTATTTCTTGCCGCGTGGCACCCGAAGCAGAAGCTGTTCGCAAGTGCCGGTCGGTCAGAACCAGATTGCTACTACCTAAGACTTCTAAAAAGCTAAGTACCCCGTTGGGGACTCTTTCTTGCCTCAGCCGATGTCAGAAAAAGTGAATAACTGTTTAACTTGTGGGAAACAAATACCTCAAAGATTTCCACTCTTACTGCCTTCCTTGCTTAGGCCCAGACCACGACGTAGCAGCTTGTCTAGCCTGTGCTTCCTTCAACCGACGGACACTTAGACGTCGGTCGGAGTTTGCAGAGGAGTTTTTGCCCGCTTTTGCTTACAACATGCCGTCAGAGACTCCGACTTCACAATTAGCTAAAAGCGTAAGGAAAAGGACCGACACTCGGTCCGCGGTTTCGCCAAAACTGCGGTTAAGCCAACCGCGAGTGTCTCTGTTTCGGCTGAAACCGAGTCCTCGGTTCTTCCTTCGGCCGAAAGCATGCCTCCTACAACCGAGGCCTCATCCAGCATGGCTGAATCTGCTACTGAATTTCCACCTACTCTTGCAGGTTCTCAGGATTTATCAGATACTATCCCTTTAGATATATCTACTCCTGCACATGGAGCTGCTAGGCCCCCTGCATCCATGTCAATTAAGGCTTTTGCTAGGGCTAAAGCAGCTAAATCTTCTAAGACCGTGCCTGCTAAAACCCCCTCACACAGGCCTAGCTCTAGTACTCAAATGCTTAGCCTAGCAGAGGATCTCATTTCTTTGATCAGGGGATCCCAACCTCACCCTGACAGAGCCTCTCATCCCCCTCCAGAGAAGAGGCCTAGAGCAGAGCCCCCTGAGCCAGTTATTCCTCTGATTCAGAAAACTCAAATCCTCCAGAAGGCCCTTATTCTCCATATGAGGACTCTGACGCAGAAGACTCCATTCCTTCTGCCTCTCCTCCTGAGGAATTTTCTTTTGGGGAAACCTTGCATGCTATAAGAACAATTTCAATGGCAGGGCCAGGATTTTTCAGACTCTAGGAAAAGGCTTAGGACCTTTTTACATTTGCCATAGCATAGGCCTTTAGCCATTCCTCCAGTACTTACAGTTGTGGATGATGCATTTAATGATGCTTGTACTGCCCCTGACTCTCTTCCCCCGGCCCCTGCTAAGCCCGACAGATGCTACAGGGTTCCGGACACACATTATCACTTGTATAAGGCTCCTATTGCAGATCCTGAAACTATTTCACAGGGCCCCAAAGCTGTAGCAGCTGCCTCTGCCAAAAACCCCCTCCCCTCTGAAAGAGAATCTAGGGCATTAGAGAGATGGGGTAAAAAAGTTTATACTTCTGCTACGTTCAGCTAGGGCCTTGTCAATTCCACATGATTCAGTATCAGGAATTTTTGTTAGATCAGCTAACTAAAAAACTGTCCTCTCCTGAACCTTTAGACCGTAAGTCCCTTCAGGAATTGGTACATAACACTCAGCAGGTCAGTAACCATTCCTTAAAATGCGGCTATGACGCACTGGAGGCTTCCTTTAGATCAGCTATGACTGGTACAGTGATCAGAAGGCATGCATGGTTAAAAGAGCAATCCTTACCAGACCATGTAAAGTCAAAGCTCCTAGATGCTCCCATGGAAAAACAGTTTGTTTGGCTCCCCTGCACAGCAAGTGTTAAAGAAGGTGGAAGAAAAAGCAAAATCTGTCCAAACAGTCAAGGATTTCTTACAGGTCCAGCCTCCGAGGTTTAGTAGGAACTGGCCTTCCAAGAATTGGTTCTTTCCAGACACCACCAGAGCACAGAGAGGCAGAAATAGGCGCCCAAGAGGCAGAGGTCAATCCAGAGGTGCCTACAGGGGACGTCAGTGGCAGCCTAACAACCAGAGAAGTACTGCCACAGATCCAACCACTACCACTTCCACAGGACAATCACAGTGACTTGGCTCTGAAACCGCCTACCAGGGAACAACTAGAAGCACCCTTAGGCGGAAAGCTAGCCTTATTTTCAGTAAACTGGCATTACATTACAGGAGACAAATGGATTTTACAGACAATAGACAAAGGTTACAGGTTTCACTTCCATACTCTACCAAGGAAGAGAGGCATGCCAAACCTACCACCAAACCAAAAGACAAACGCTCTAGAACAAATAGACCAACTTACTAAGGATGAGAGCTATAGAAAAGGTACCGTCTATGGAACAAGGACAAGGATTTTATTCCAGACTTTTCCTGGTACCAAGAAAGGAAAACCAATGGAGACCTATTCTCGACCTGTCCGCTCTGAACACATATCTCATTGTTCCAAAATTCAAGATGCTGACCCTACAGCAACTTCTTCCCATGCTGGGCAAGGAGTCTTGGCTGGTAACTCTAGATCTCAAGGAGGCATACCTGCACGTCCCCATATGACCAAATTGCAGAAGATACCTCAGATTTCTTGCAGGATCAGAGCATTATCAATTCTCAGCATTGCCTTTTGGCTTATCTACTGCGCCCAGAGTATTCACGAAATGCCTGGCATCAGTAATTGCTCATTGCAGGCTTCAGGGAATTCAAATTTATCCATACCTGGATGACTGCCTGTTACAAGCGGACAACAAAAAGAAATTAACAGATTTGAGAAAGGTTATTCACCTATTGCAAGCCCTGGGATACACAGTCAACATAAAGTCAAGGCTGATACCATCCCAAAGGATAACTTTCTTGGGTGCAGAACTGGACACATCAAACCAAATGGCATTCCTCACAGCAGAAAAGCGAAAGCAACTGCCACTCTATTTCATGGCATTAACAACACAGAACCAGCTTACAGCAAGGAAAGTCCTGCAAGCCCTGGGTTACATGGCATCCTGCATAATATTGATTCCACATGCCAGACTACATATGAGGAAGTTGCAATGGTACCCAAGGAATTTATGGTCTCAACACAAGCACAGTCTAGAAGCCCAAATTCCAATAATTCCATGCCTGAAACAAGAATTCCAGTGGTGGGCTCAGGCCTGTCAATTGAACAAAGGACTGCCCTTCCACAAACCTCACCCAAGCCAGACTATCACCACGGACGCCTCAGACCTCGGTTGGGGGGCACACATGGTGGACAAGTGCATACAAGGCTTATGGACACAAGACCAGCTGAACCTACACATAAATCAAAAAGAGATGCTGGCAGTAAAGCAGGCAATTCAGACATTCAGACAGTTTCTTCAACAGGGTCATTTGCTGATAAGGACAGACAACACCACAGTTATGTGGTATATCAACAAACAGGGAGGCACACATTCATATCCTCTATGCCGGATGGCAATGGACCTCTGGAATGTGGCCCTGAACCTCAACATTCAGCTCCAGGCCAAATTTGTGCCAGGAAAAGAAAATATACTAGCAGACATCTTAAGCAGAACTACCACGGATGCCCACGAATGGATGCTGCATCCAGACATCTTCAAATCCATTACAAGGAAATGGGGACTACCAGAAATAGACCTGTTCACATCCCCACACAACCACCAATTGAAAAATTCTGCACAAGGACATACCACCCACTTGCTTGGAAGGTGGACTCCCTATCCTTCAGTTGGGAAAACCTGACAGCATATGCATTCCCAACTCTTCCTTTGATGCACAAAGTGCTACTGAAGATCAACTAAGACCACCCAAGGATCATCCTGATAGCTCCAGACTGGCCGAGGCAGCATTGGTACCCGCTACTGAGGAATATGTCTCGGGAACACGCATGGCCTCTACCCCTAGTTCCTTTACTGCTAACACAGAACAACTTCAAAATCCTGCATCCAAACTTGAAAACACTGCAGCTAGCTGCTTGGAACATTACATAAAACAAAATAACCCAGATTTATCTCAGAGTTAAAGACATTATCTTGGAGGCTCGCAGACCCTCAACAAGGAAAACTTATTCAGCAAAATGGAAAAGATACCTCATTTGGAGTGCAGCAAAAGGAGAAAATGTATCATTGGCAAACATAGCTAACATCCTGGAATATTTAGCAGAGCTTTTCCACAATGGCCTGTCTTACTCTTCCATTAAGATTCATGCATCAGCAATTTCAGCAGAATACAACATGGATCCTCCAGTCTTCTCTCATCCTCTACTCAGGCAGTTTCTGAGAGGAATTAAAAATGTAAAGCCGCCAAGGAAGCCACCTTTGCCTACATGGGACCTGAACTTTGTGTTAGAAAAGTTGACACTTCCCCCTTTTGAACCAGCAGCAACAGCAGAATTAGTTCTTATCTTGGAAAACTGCTTTCCTGCTTGCAATCACTTCAGCAAGAAGGGTTTCTGAATTACAGGCATTAATGGCAGTACAGCCCTTCCTTATCTTCCATCAGGATAGTGTCCATGAGAACTAATCCTACTTTTATGCCAAAGGTGGTCTCCAGGGTATCATTAAACCAAGCAATCCACCTACCAACATTCTTCCCCAACCCACAGAACAGGGGGGAAAGACTACTACATACCTTGGATGTGCACAGGCAATTGCTACTACCTGGACAGAACCAAGAACAATAGAAAAACTGACCAGCTTCTGGTAGCATATGCAACAGGAATGGAAGGAAAAGCAATTTCAAAACAGACAATCTCAAAATGGATAGGAAATTGCATTAGATTTTGTTACTCTTTTCATGGAAAGACAGCTCCAGAAAACATCAGACCTCACTCCACAAGGGCTACAGCCACTACTACAGCTTTTTTACGAGGAGTGGCTACCAAAGACATTTTAGAGGCTGCTACTTGGAGCTCTGTGCATACATTTGCCAAGCATTATAATCTACCTTTATACTCCAGATCCCGAGCAGGTTTTGCCACTGCTGTTTTGCAAGGGATCTTAACTACACCATAATCTTCTTAGTACCTCCTCCCCCAGTTTGGCTATGGTATTCTACCCATTTGTTAGGACTGCAGATGCATCCTTGAAGGACATAGTACAGTTTTGTACCTACCATAAATGTAGATGTCCGAGAGGTATGCATCTGCAGTCAGGATTACCCACCCTCCTTCCCCTCTGTGGTACTCCTAGGGTATTTGCCCATCTTGTAGCTAGCTGGGGGAATCTATTATGGTGTATTTGTTTGTATATATGTATATGCCTGTTTATTTTTATTTGCGCTCTACTGTTTGGAATCATTTGCATTTATCCAAATTTAGCCTTCCTAGAGGGCACCTGGCATCTGGGGCAAGAAACAGAGGAAAATGGCGTCGGCTGATGCCTTTATACCCAATTGACAGCAGCTATGACGGGTGAAATGCGACATCAGTCGAGGCCAGACCCAGACTTTGGAATCCGGCCGACCGAAGGGCTGCCTGAGGCAGGACAACCCATTTGTTAGGACTGCAGATGCATACCTCTCGGACATCTACATTTATGGTAGGTACAAAACTGTACTTTTCCCAGAATGCACCATTTCCCAAACCTCTGTTTTAGGCTGCCTCCAAATCTTTTAACTCCAGCACAGGATTGGAGGCCATACTTGCATGCAGATGTTCATGTTTCACTGTTATAGTCATCACATTTGGGTTATCCTGCCCAGGGTAGCCCTTGGCTGGCCTGAATACCAGAGGCTTAGTATTTGTCTGTTGCTGTCATTTCAGGACTGACATCAGGTCATCGGTAGTATAAAGTAAGGCAGCCAATACCGTTACCAGTATTTCTTGCAGAGGAGCTTGAAGCAGTTCGCATGAGTGCTGGTCAGCTGCTCCCTGCGTTTAGTCTTCCAAATTGAAACTTAAGTCTTCTAAAGCTAAGTACCCCACTGGGGATCCTTTTTTCTTGCTGTAACCGATGTCAGAAAAAGTGAACGGTCTTTCCTGTGGAAAGCAAATGCCACACAGACTTTCATTCTTACTGCATCACCTGCTTAGGCCCAGACTGACGTCCCTCACTGTCACTTTCTGGCTTTAACGTCAGAACTATAAATCATTGGGCCCTTATTGTAGCTAGATATTTTCACTTTGTCCTCTAATTCCGATATGGATATGATCTACCGAAAAAACAGAGGGATAAAGACAGCGAGAGACCGCACAGGTCCAAACCTACAGATGCTTCCGTTAAGCTAGTAGTCAGTTCTCCGGTCCCCAGTGAGGCACTTTTGCCCCTGATGCCCACATCTGTGGATTAGCAGGTTGCTACAGAGACCCTTTTGGAGTCCAGTATGCTGCAAAACTCCAACTGTGGCAAAACTGCACTTTCCTGTAGAAATACCACTGGACTGTTTAGCTGTCCAACAACTGACTAATTTGATTTTGTGGTGAGTCCATGAAAACAGTTTCAGCAAAGCTCTCGGGTCAGTTACCTCAGTGAACTCAGCTGGCTACTGGTGGATCCCTTCTTTTAGGCAGGGAGGTAGGAGCTTTACTTGCACTGAGTCGAAGTGAGCTTTTCATCATATCAGTGCACCTAGTGTCAAGGTCTCTGGTTTGGGCTGCAGGTAGAAAAGACCCTGATCAGCACGACTGTTTGTCAAGGGTACAACACAGAAACAGGACATCCAAGAAAACATAGTGGCTATGAAGCCACTGATGCCATTACAGTCCACTACTCCTGTATCCTTTGGAATGTAAAATATGTAAAATGGCAACATCACCAAGTCTAGTGCAGAAGAGTTCAAGCCTGGACCTGGTATAGTGTCCTTACAAAACTGCGGCCCAAGCTCTGACCTCTTGGGCCTTTATCCAAGGATAAGAATATACAGCAATGTCTTCCTCCTGTCTGCACTTATTTGGGCAGCGGTTAGTGTCTCCTCACAGCAAGAGGATGTTCGTGTTGCACTGCTGCAGTCATCGCACTTGAGTTATCTGCTGTCAGGCGGTCCCGCAGTTGGCTTGAGTTCCAAAGTCTTGGTCCGGCATCTGTTGCTTTCACTTCTTCCCTGATGTCAGTGCGATGGGTATAAGAGGCAGCCGACGCCATTTTCTTCAGTCTTTCTTTCCGTGCGGTACCCAATGCAGAAGCAGTTCGCAAGTGCCGGTCAGCCTACCCCTGAGATTTTCAATTCGAATTTCAGACCAAAGTCTTCAGAAAAGCTAAGTACCCCGTTGGGGAAGCTTTTCTTGACTCAGACCGATGCCAGAAAAAGTTAGTAATTGCATTTCTTGTGGGAAGCAAATACCTCATAAGGATTTTCATTCTTATTGTATTCCATGCCTAGGCCCAGACCACGACATCACTGGTTGTCTTTTGTGCAAGGTTTAACAAACATACTATTAAACGTCGGTTGGATTTCGCCCAACATTACTTTGATAGAAAATTTAATTACACCATGCTGTCGGAGCAAACGATGACTGGGATGCATAAATGCGCAAAGATAAGGACAGGCAGCCGAGACCCAAACCAGACACCGAGGCCTCTGCTAGGCCAGTCACCGGTTCTCCGGTTTTCAGGCACCTACGCAGCCCCTGTCGACCGCTGATATAGAACCACAGGCTTCCTCCAACTCCCAAGCGGAGATTGCTGGGCCTCCGGAGCCTTTACCTTTAGGCCCTACTGACTCCATTGCTGAAGGGGAATCCAATGTAGTTGCAAGGCATTCAGTTGCTGAAGGTGTCTTCAGACCGACTACACTTACTATTAAATTCTATGCAAAGTTGAAAACTCCTTTAAAAGTAAGGAAGCCAGTACAGCATTCTCCAGTACAAGGGCCCTATGCCTAAGAAACAGATGCTTAAAATGGCCAAAGATTTAGTTACCCTGATCAGGGGTTCCCATCCCCCTCCTGATAAAAGACCTAGACAGGAGGAAGACTGTGCTTCATCTGACCAGGTTTCCATTTCCTCAGATTCTTCAGAGGAGCAGGAATACTCCTTTCCACCATATGAAGACTCTGATGCTGAAGAGTCTATCCCTTCAGCATCTCCCCCAGAGGACTGCTCTTTTGGGGAAACCTTGCATACCATGAGGGAACATTTTCACTGGGAAGGCCTGGATTACTCTGAATCTAGGAAAAGGCTCCGAGAGTTCCTTTTACTGCCTCAGCACAGACCCCTTGCTATTCCACCAGTGCTAGACATTTTGGATGATGTTTATTCAGAATCTAGTCTTAATCCAGATTCATTACCTCCAGCCCCAGCCAAACCTGACAGATACTACAGAGTCCCTGACATTCACAAATACCTATACAAAAGCCCTGTTGCTAACCCAGAAACCATTTCCCAGGGTCCCAAAGGGTTTAGGGCCTCTATTGCTAAAAATTCTGTACCCTCTGAAAGGGATTCTAGAGCACTAATTCAAATATATGGTTGAACAACTGGTAAGCTAACAAGTCACTCAACCCATTAAACTGGTTTGTTGGTTCCTCTTTTTAATGATGAAATAAAAATAAAAATCAGTAATACGAAAATTCTCCGTACTAAGTGCTTTCACCCACCAACGTGTAGGGCATCTTCAGAGTACAAGTTCTTTACAATTAAAGCCATCCTTAATATAGTTGGAATTGAATGAATAAATTAATTGATTATGTAGTTATTTAAATTGTATAATTACATAATTACTACAAAAGAAACATTGAAGAAACAGTAAAGAAACACTAAAATACTTCTGAGTCCCAAAACGTATGTCCAATGCTGTGAACATTAAATAAAACATAACTTTGATTTTCTAATAATTATTTGATTAACTCTAAATGGATAGAAAAGGTTGACCAAAGTTAAGTGTTTAACGATGTTTAACAGATGAAAATGTTTAACAGATAAAAGCGTAAAACAGCAGTCACAAAAGGCAAAATTATAACATAATGTTAATCTCTCAAAGTATAGACCTCAGAGTTTAAATATATTATACACGTACTTAAAATATAAATTTCGTATACATATACTTAAAATATAAATTAGATAGTATGTGGTACTTCCACTATCCATCTACATCAGTACTTTCTTGAATAAATTTATATTTAATTTATTTATTGAATAAATAAATATATAAATATATAACAATTCTTCAATGAACTTTTCCAGTACTAATCAATTGTTTTTAAAAAATGTATTAATTTTAAATGTAATAATGTTATATTATTGTGTTTTATAAAAATATATACCAAAATATTAAAATGTTAAAAATAGTCATGATTCAAGGTTTATAATGTTTAAAAATATTTAAATCATACTTAAATAAAATATGATTTTAATTTAAGTACACTAGAAATAGAAACAGAGTCATTGATGCCTGGCAACATACAGGCATTAAGCCTAAGTTGCCAAAGGCATTCCTTGGCTTCCAAAATAACTTTTTCGTCACCCCCCGTTCTGTACATTATGTGGCATTCTGTCAATAATAAAGAATAGGAATCTCTTAAAATTTGAACATTTGACACTGTATAAGGCACTGGTATTTTTATGTGTGCTAATATCTCTGACGTGTTCTCCTATACGTACTCTGAGCTTTCTAATTGTTTTGCCAACATAGAATGCTTGGCATGTGGAGCAAGTAGCTACATATACCACCATAGTTGAATTACAATTACAGTGGCCTGGACATCTGATTGTTTTTCCGAAGTTCGTTATAGCAACATAGGGGCCATCATTACTGTATTTGCAAACCTGACATACTCCACATTTACTCATTCTTGACCTTTTGAAATTGTCTATATTGGTACTAGTTTCAAAAATATCTTTAAGGTTTCTACCTCTACTGTAGGTGATCTTAGGATATGTGCCCACCACTTCTGATAATTCTCCATTGTTACTAATAACACTGTTCCAAATTTCATGAATAATGCTCGCAATTTCAGATGTTTCGTTATATGGTAATATATGTCCTGTCTAGACTTAGCTTTTTTGTCTTCGATTATGTTACTGACACCAAATATAATAGGTCTTTATAATGAATGTCTTAACATTAATCTCTTAACATTGAATACCAAGTCATTTGGATAGCCCCTGTCTAAAAACATATGGGAGAGGTTTTTCATCTCCAAATTAAATGCTTCGTCATTGCTAATAATTCTAGACAGCCTCACCATCTGACCCTTAACTAAATTTTTCTTTCGGTAATACGGATGACAGCTGTCAGTGTAAAAAGAAATTTGAGAGTCTCTTTCCTAAATATATTGGATCGTATATTGTTCTGGAATGAGAAAACTATATCCAAAAATGCACAATCATTATTATAAATTTGATTGGTGAATTTAAGAAAACTGGATGTCTTACCTAAATATTCTACAAATTCAACAAATTCTTCCTTACTACCCTTCCAAACAATCAGTATATCATCCAGATATCTTAAACAACATTTTTATTCCAAAAAGCAAATGTAAAAACATACTGTCTCCCAGTGTGTTAAAACCAGGTTTGCATATATTAGGGCACATCTTGCCCCCATGGCCACACCAGTTTTTTGTCTGTAATATTATTCATTCATGTATAAAAAAATTATGTTCAAGAACTATTTCCATCAGTTCTGTCAGGAATCTACATTTTGGTCCTTCCATCCCACTAAATTTTAATAAGGTGGCCTCGAACATTTCCAAACCTTCTATATGTGGAATTACTGTGAATAAATTCACTGCATCTATTGTGGCCATAAAAAAGTTAGGCCCTATTTTTTCCTTATTTTGTCTCATCAGTTCTAGACAGTGCCATGAATCCTTTAACACATGGTAGTTTACTCAATGTCTCTCTACAATGAAAATCTATATATGCTCCAATGGCCTCTGTCTTGGATCCCCTTGCAGAAACAATAGCACGGAATGGGGAGTTCTGTGAGTTCTTGTGTATTTTAGGAATTCCGAAAATGGATGGAATAACTGGAAACTCAACTGATAAATAAGAAAACTCATCCTTGTTAATAATTCCATCCATTAAATATTCGTATAACAGCCAATCAGTTTGTGTATGCTCTATACATTTCACTTTTACTTAGTTTTTCATAGGTGTTACTGTCACCCAACATTAGTCATCGTATAGTAATCTGTATTTGTCATTATAACTGCACCCCCTCCTTTGTCAGGTTTCATGATTCTATAATTGCCTGACGTAGTTAATTCTCTGACAAAAACTTCTGCTGAAGTCAAGTTTTGCATGTTGTATGTTTTTTTAGTTAGTAGTCTCCTAATCTGGCTTTCACATAATGCTTCATAAATGTGAATCCTGAAATTCTGTGGGGGTATGAATGTGCTGCTGCGTTTATAGTGAAGTTGCCAGAATCACAAATGTGATTCGTGTTTGAAAAAAAGATTTTTAAATTCAAAATTCTGGTGTATAGTTTTAAATTAATTGTTTGCCTATATCTAGTTTAAATGAAGGCACAAAAGTAAAACCTCTTCTAAATAAAACTAAAAAATCCTTGTCAAATATTTTGTCCGTAAAGTTATATATACTAAAAACCCCTCAGTAACAATGGAACAATAGTTATCACTGTCCGTACTGCCAGAAATTTCTGCTGTACCATAGTCTAATGCTCTATGTCCATTAATTAATGTGTTAGTACAGTTAATGTCTAGCAACTGAAGGGCATAATCTGATGTAATATTTTCGTTGGTTTGATCTAATACAAAGCGTGGACTTATCTGTGCCAAGTATTGGCTCTCTGTACTGTTCTGTTGTAGTTTCTATTCTGCTGATAATTGTGACTGCCATAACGCTCTCGTATCCTTTCTGATCTCCTGAGAGGTGGTTCTTCTAAAAAAAAAAAAAAAAAAAAAAAAACCCTGGCCTTCCTCTTCAAACATATTTTCAACTCTATTTGTTGTCTCATTGAGGGTCTCTATTCACTTCTCTACCATAACCAGCCTCAGTAGTAGTAGTGTAACGTTTCATGTTCCTATATTCTTTAAAATGAGTGTAAACCTTCTTATTCTTATAATCAGAAGCGTCTCTACTAAGTTTGTGATTCTTAATGTCTAACCCTTTAACAAATTTGTCCATATCTTTAAAAATGTTTTCTAAACGAAACTTGTTGTGTTCATATAACAAATCCTGTTTTATACTTTTGTCTAACAAACACAGTTGTTCATTTAAAGATGTCAATTTGTAATTATTGTTACGTATAACAAGCTTTAAAAGTTCCAGTCCAGTTTTATCAAGTAATTCAGTTAGCTCATCAAATAAAACAGTACCTTCTTTAAAACCATAAGGTAATTTGAAAACACGTAGTCCTTTTGGTACTTGTCGAAGTTCCAAGGATCATTCAAGAAATGCATTGTCCATTTGAATTGACTTGTAGGTCCGTAGCGTACGTTCAAACTCCTTTAATTGTGTGTTGAGTTCCCATGTCTCTACCCTTCAACTGCTGTCGGTCACATAGTGTAGGAGCTGCTAAAAAATGTTTAAGTTCTGTGTAATGGGTTTAGTTTCCTGCTACTGCATCTGGCATACCTCCATTCTGCCTGCCCCTAGTGTTCTGCACGCAGTTAGTGTGGGTCAACTCGAATATCACTTCCTGTATTGACTCCTCCTCTGGTAGGACTCCTAGAACGATTGCCAGCTGACCAGTCTATGGAAACTGGTGTTAGGAGTCGAATGTAGAGTGTATAACTGCTCCTGTGAATCGGAAACAATCTCTTTAGTGACCGGGCTCTTCTGCATTCTATCGTGTAGAGCCTTGATGAGTTTGTGTTAATTCAAGGTGTTCCAAAATAACACGATCCATTTCGAACCAAATAACAGCAACAATTCCAAAACTGTCTCCTGTGCTTTAACTTCCAACCGGATGGCTCTGCTACATATACGTGTCACAAACCAAGTGTTTGTATAAACTACAAAAAAAATAAAACTAAAAAGGTAATACCAACAACCAGAATGGAAACGGAATCTTAAGAGACCGAAAACACAAATCCAAATATATGGTTGAACAACTGGTAAGCTAACAAGTCACTCAATAACCCGTTAAGAAACTGGTTTGTTGGTTCCACTTTTTAATGATCTGATAAAAATAAAAATCAGTAATACGACAATTCTCCGTACTAAGCGCTTTCACCCACCATCGTGTAGGGCATCTTCAGAGTACAAGTTCTTTACAATTAAAGCCATCCTTAATATAGTTGGAATTGAATGAATAAATTAATTGATTATGTAGTTATTTAAATTGTATAATTACTACAAAAGAAACATTGAAGAAACAGTAAAGAAACACTAAAATACTTCTGAGTCCCAAAACGTATGTCCAATGCTGTGAACATTAAATAAAACATAACTTTGATTTTCTAATAATTATTTGAACTCTAAATGGATAGAAAAGGTTGACCAAAGTTAACAGTGTTTAACAATGTTTAACAGATGAAAATGTTTAACAGATAAAAGCGTAAAACAGCAGTCACAAAAGGCAAAATTATAACTGTTAATCTCGCAAAGTATAGATCTCAGTTTAAATGTATTATACACGTACTTAAAATATAAATTTTGTATACATATACTTAAAATATAAATTAGATAGTATGTGGTACTTCACGATCCATCTACATCAGTACTTTCTTGAATAATCGTACCAAGGATGTTGACACAATCATGGTCGGCCAAAAATAACCTCCAACAATCAAAAATAATATTCCTTATATATTGCACATAGGGAGAAAAAGTCAAAACACAAACTCTAGACTCTTGAATAGAGGAATTCCCTGAATTTTTCCTAACAAGATCACCCTTCCCTAAAATTGGAAAGAATTTCCTCCCCCATTCCAATTTAACATAGGAAATAACGTCATTCAACATATTTTTTGGATAACCCCTATCCAAAAATAATGATTTAATAAAATCAAGTTCCTTTAACATAATATTCTTATTAGATGACATGCGGGCAGCTCTAATGCATTGCCCTTTAAAAATATTCTTAAAAGTATGATGAGGGTGGTCACTAGAAAAATGTAAATAGTTATTGGAAAATGTGTCTTTCCGAAATATCCTAGAATCAAAACCAGTGGGGGAATGCCCAATAAAGGTGTCTAAATAAGCAATCCCTTTGGTGTCGTATTGATAGGTAAATCGCAAAAAATCAGTAGATTGATTAATATAATCTATAAAAATTGGAATTTCACTTACAGGCCCTTTCCACAAAATAAACAAATCTAAATATCTACTGTAAAAAGAAATATTTGTAAAATATTTACTAGGAAACGAAAATTGATTCTCCCAATCAAACATAACCAGGTTAGCGAAGATGGGTGCACAAGAAGCACCCATCGCCACTCCTCTGGATTGTCTGTAAAATTCACCTTCAAAAAATATAAAATTATAATCTAAAACTAAAGACATCATGTCTACCAAAACACAAATACGGTCCCAAGTGAACCCTGAAACATTTCTGAGACTGTTCGAAAAAAATTCCAATCCAATGTCTCTCAGAATACATGAAAAAAGGTCGACAATTTCGATAGTCAAAAAAAACAAATCTTCCCTCCACAAATCCGGGGTTAGTTTCCCTAGGAATGACCAAGAATCTTTTATAAGGTGAGGGATCTTGTCATATAGGGGTTTGGTCCATCGGTCAATTACCACACCGATGGGGTAGGTTTTAGACCTACTACCAGATACGATTGGTCTGAAAGGGGGGTTGGGAATACACTTGTGGACTTTAGGGATGCCAAAAATAGTGGCCAAAACTGGAAAATCCACCCTAAGAAAATCGTAAATGTCTTTGGAAATTCTATTGTCCAAAAAATATTCCTCAATAGCGAGGTCAATTTTCTTATAACCTACATGAATCTCATTAAGGGAAACCACATCATAGTTTCCAGAATCCATGACAATTTTGGTCGTGGCGTTAAGATAGTCCACATTCTTAAACACTACTCCACCCCCCTTATCAGGCTTCATAACACGTATTTCTTGATTAGAAAGAAAAAAATCTAAACAACTACGTTCATCCTTGGAAAGGTTATCTAAATCAGAAATAGAACCTAAACCTTTCTTAATACTGTTGAACCTATAAATGTCGTGACAAACCATCTTGTCAAAATTTGTAACAATAGGATGTGATACAGGAATATAAGTACTCTTTTTAGATAATAAAGGCGGGGAAACTCAGAATTTAGACAGGCCTGCCATTTCTCAAGGGGTCTTCAGGCCTTCCTCCTCTATTAAAGCCTTCACTAAATCTAAAACGGCCATGAAAACTAAACAGGTTCCTCAGACACCCTCTCAAGGCACCATGCCTAAAAAACAGATGCTTAAAATGGCTGAGGATTTGATTACTCTAATCAGGGGTTCTCAACCCCCCTCTAACAAAAGGCCCAGATTAGAGGAAGACTACCCTTCCTCAGATCAAGCTTCTATTACCTCAGAACTGTTTGAGGACCGGGATTGTGCCTATTCTCCCTTCGAAGATTCTGATGCAGAGGAGTCTATTCCCTCGGTCTCCCAACCCTGAGGACTTCTCTTTTGGGGAAACCCTGCATACATTGAGGGAACACTTTCACTGGGAAGGCCAAGATACTCAGATTCCAAGAAAAAGCTCCGGGAATTTCTTCTGCTCCCCCAGCATAGGCCTCTGGCTATCCCTCCTGTTTTAGATATATTGGATGATGTGTACACAGAAGCCAGCCTTAATCCTGATTCTTTGCCTCCAGGTTCTATTAAACCAGACATGTATTACCGGGTTCCTGATTCTCACCAGTTCCTATACAAAAGCCATACTGCTGACCCAGAAACTATTTCACAGTGTCCCAAGGGAATTAAGGCCTCTACTGCTAAAAACTCATTACCTTCAGAGAGAGATTCCAGAGCTTTAGAAAGGTGGAGGGAAAAAGGTGTACACCTCGGCCACTTTAAGCATGAGGGCATTAAACTGTCAGTTCCATATGTTAAAGTATCAACAGTTTTTGATATCTCAGCTGAAAAGCAAGATGACACAACCAGAGCAACCAGATTTAAGAGTTGCAGGATTTGTTGCATGGTGCAGAGCAAGTGGGTAAACATACCTTGCAGTGTGGTTTTGATGCTTTAGAGGCCTCATGTAGAGCTGCTGTTACGGGGTCTGTTATATGTAGGCATGCTTGGCTCAAGGTGCAAACCTTACCAGATCATGTCAAAGCTAAATTTATTAGATGCACCGCTTCAAAAAGATGTATTGTTTGGTGTTAAAGATTTCCTGCAGGTACAGCCTCCACGTTTCAGCAGAAACTGGCCTTCAAAAAATTGGTCCTTTCCAGCCACGGACAGACCTCAAAGGGGCAGATACAGGTGTCCAAGGGGTAGAGGGCAACCTCAAGGATCTTTCAGAGCCAGACAGTGGCAAGCACCAACCCCAAGAGGTGGAGAAGACAGATCAGTCTTTTAGAAAACAGACACAATAGGGTAGGGGGTTAACTTGAGTAGTAAATACTGCTCTAAGTTGGAATTTTCAACTCCAGGCGGGATGCAAGGTTTAATCCTTACATTATTTTCACTTGTTCATTGTTATAGTATATAGTTTTGACATCCACAATATATTTTGTACACTCATTGTCACTACAAACAAAATTGAATCCTATACAAAATCCCATAAGAGATTTAATAAATACAGCTATATTTAAAGGTACACCTAAAAGAGGAGATGTAACATTATTTATCTGGTTATTTGTTATTTCGATCATAAGATTCTTGAGTTTTAAAAATGCCAAATGACATCTTTAAAAGGAATTTCTTTAAACATTAATGGATTGAATAATCCGTGTAAAAGGGCAAGCCTAATAAGATACATTAATCTACACAAGGCCAATCTAGTCTTCCTGCAAGAAACCCATCTCTTGAAAAAAGATATTGATAAACTAGCCACTAATAAGTATACAGTATTGGTTAGTTCAGAGCACACTCAGAAAAAAAGAGTGGCTATTTTATGGAATAAAAGTATGCCCATTCCTAAAACCATTAAGTCTTATCAGGATGACAAAGGAATGTTTTGTATGGTTACAATACAAATTAATGGGAAGACTTACACTTTAATGTATATTGGATACCTGGAATTGGTATTAATACAGTGAAACATCATATTGATAAGATCATATCATTCTCTATAGGGGATATTTTAGCTGGTGATTTTAATTGTATACTACATGAAAGTGATACTACCACTATAAAGAAAAGAAGAATTACATCTAATGCAAAACATTTAAATGATTTTGCTAATTCTTATCATTTGAATGATATTAATAATCAGATAGTCAAAATCATTACCATACACCTTTTTTTCTAAGATACAAAACGTATTCAAAAATAGATAGGGTCTTTATTTCTAACCAGATGGTAACAGATTTAATTAATTCCAAAATCATTTCATGTCCTATATCTGATCATAACTCAATTGTTTTTGAATTCATGATAAAAAATACTCATAATGTTCAGATCAAAAGGATACCAGCATACTTAACTCAGCTAAAAGACTATAAAGAATATATACTTTCAGAAGTACAACATTTTCTAGACATAAATAATACTCCTGAAGTCTCCATTGTCTATGTTTGGGATGCCTTAAAATCATATCTATATGGACAAAGTATCAGATGGTATAATAACAAAAGGAAATCTTGGGATAAGGAATTGTTAGATATTCAAAGTAAACTGGACTCTTATAAGCATAATAATAAAGAAAATATTATGGACAAGAAAGTTATTGAAGAAATAAACAAACTAAATGAGAAATACAAAGAAATTTTAACTCAAAGTTAAAATAACTTTAGAGAAATACAAGTTTTTGTCTTATTCAATAAGCCCCAAATACTTACATAGACTTAAAAATAAAACAAAAGATTGAATAAACAAAACCATATCAAAGAAATCTTTTCTCTAAGGAAAAAGAAGAATGTTTCTAGTATACCAGAAATACTGGACGAATTTAGAAATCACTTTCACAAGATTAACCATAACATTAAAATGGAACCTAAAGATAAAATAAAGGAGTTTATAACCACAAACATGAATAAAAAGCTTAATAAACAACAGATTAAACTATTGGACAAGAGTATTTCATATACAGAAGTTATTACACAAATAAATGAGCTTAAATCAAACAAAGCACCGGGTAATGATGGTATTATACCAGAGATATATAAAATCCTTTCTAAAACTACATATTCATTAATACATAAGGTTTTTATTCTGGCCCAAACTGAGTTAATAACCCCCCCATCTTGGCAATATACATTTATTTCACCAATTTTAAAACCTAATAAAGATCCAACTAGATGTTCTTCATATCGACCCATCTCATTACTTAATGTTGATTATAAAATGTTTGAGTATTTTTGCTGATAGATTGAAGACAATTATCCCCGGCATTATAGACATAGATCAGACGGGTTTCATTGTAAATAGAAATACTTTTGATAATATAAGAAGAACTTTAACATTAATTGATTTTGCAAATAGGAAATAGAAAGATTTAACACTTATTAGTCTTGATATAGGTTCAGCATTTGATTCAGTAAGTTGGGACTATCTGTTTACCTTACTGAAATGCACAAATTTCTCTGATGCATTTGTAAATTTAATTGAGCATTTATACAAAGGAACACTGGCTTATATTAAGGTAGGAACATATGTTTCACAAAAATACCCATTCTTAAAGGTACAAAGCAAGGATGTCCACTTTCTCCACTATTATTCACTTTAGTAATGGAGCCTTGGGCTAATTTGATTAGAAACAGTACTGACATAGAGGGTTTTGAAATAGAAGAAAATACAACATCAAAAATTCAACTTTTTGCAGATGATGTTCTAATTACATCAGCAGGATCTAATTCTTCTATGCAGTCTTTATTTGATAAAATGATGAATTTTAAAAGTATTTCTGGTTTAATATTCAATGAAGAAAAAACTAAAATACTACCTATATATACACGAAAAAATACTCTCATTAGTGATTTTACTAAATATGTACCCAACTCAGGTCAGATAACTTATTTAGGTATAATACTATCTAAAGATATTAAATCTATTATATATAATAACTATAATACCTGTTTTCTTAATATACAAAATCTTTTTAATACCTGGAATAATGTTTTTTACTATGGAGGAGAGACTTACAATTATTAAAATGATAATATTCCCCAAGATTTTATACTTAATACAATCAATAATACTTTCACCTACAAAAATAACTATCAAGAAACTGAATACACTAATGTTAAATTTCTTATGGGCACCTAATAGACCTAGGATTGCATTAAAGAAACATACTAATAGCTGGTCTCAAGGGGGTATTTCTTTTCCAGACTTTAATTTATATATTATCTCTTCTATTATAAAAGTTATTACTTTATTAATAGATCGGTCATATGTCGCAAAATGGAAAGATTATTGAGAGCTAATTAGTATGCACTTCATGAAAATCTCCTTAACACACAAAAATATGATTATAAATAACTCCATGTTGTGGTTGCTAAAGGAATTTTGTACTTCACCTATTACACCTAAACATATGGTCTGTTACCCATTAAATATTATTATTAGTTATCGTAACTTTATATTCATGCACCCTAAGTATAGGGAATGGAATTTTATTGTATTCCCTATAATTTATACTCAGGGTATGCTTATGTCATCTACTTCTGAAGGAGCTCATTTAGCTATAGATAATAATCTAAAGTACTGGTATCAGCTGATATCTGATAATAAAGTTAAAAATCTAGATTTCTTAAAACAAGAATTTGATCTAAGAGAAACTTGCTGGTTAGAGGTTCAGATCTTTAGACAACATCTCATTGATAGAATAGATCTAATGTCTATAACAGTTAAAGAATCTATTCCAAAACTGATTGATTACTTGATAATAAATTTACAGCATAAAGTTTCTGATAAAGGTAAACTTTCATATATACATAAAATTATCAGACAAGAAACTTTTACAATGTAGATTCATACTGGAATTATTTCACCTCTATTAATGGGGACCCACCAACTCAACAAGATAAACAATATATATTGGAATCTGCTTATAGAACTACATCTTCCATTGTCTGGAGACTTTATACATGGAAATTTTTACATAGATCTTTTTATACACCTTTGATGATGAATAAAATTAATAATAAAGATAATCTATGTAAGAGATGTAATGTAGAAATTAATGCTGACTGGGCTCATATGTTTTATGACTGGATGAAGTTGAAAGAATACTGGAAGTCAATTAATGAATTTTTGCAGGCTCTTTTTACAGATAATTCACTATTTCTAAGTCTCTTATATTATTCAACACACCTGTACCTCAATGTGTTAAAAATATTAAGCTTCCCTTGTTATGGTCTATCCTAGCAGTGGCTAGGAAAATAATAACTAGAAATTGGATTTCAGATACACCTTCGTTCAATGAATTTAAAAATGTTATGAATATAATGTGTCATATGGAAATAAGCACAATTAGAATGAGAACAACTAGAAAAACATCACATTTTATTGTATGGGATAATTTACAAAATTTGTTAAAATTCTAATTTCAATAGCACAGTATTTTAGTTTAATTGATCTGATTGTAGTGGATGTCTTTGTAAATACTTTAGTTGTTTTGTTGAATATTATAATAATACCTATTTTTAATTATTTGTATAAAATTGTTATGATATTTCTCTTGTATGTTAAAACAATAAACTTGTTTTGAAGAAAAAAAAAGAAAACAGACACAATGACTTCCCCGTACACCTGCCAAGAAAAGCTTTAATGGCAGCACCTTTGGGCGGAAAACTGACATTCTCAAAAAAATTGTCATATTGTTACAAGAGACAAATGGATTCTGGACATTATAGACAAGAGGCTACAGGTTCCACTTTCACACCCTTCCAAAATTGAGAGGCATGCCAAACCTGCCACAAAATCAAAGGGCAGAGGCACAAAAACAAATTTCAGCTCTCATTGACATGAAAGCAATTCAAAAGGTACCTGCAAAAGAACAAGGTCAATGGTTTTATTCCAGACTATTCCTGGTACCAAGGAAAGACAAAGATTGGAGACCTATCTTTGACCTATCCATCCTAAACACATACCTACAGGTGCCAAAATTCAGGATGCTCACATTACAGCAGCTTCTTCCCATGCTGGGCAAGGAGTCTTGGCTGATAACATTGGACCTCAAGGAGGCATACCTGCATGTCCCTATCAGACAAGAATGCAGACGATACCTCAGATTTCTTGCAGGTTCAACCCATTACCAATTCTCTGCATTGCCCTTTGGCTTATCTACTGCGCCCAGAGTGTTTACGAAATGCCTGGCATCAGTAATCGCCTTCTGCAGACTACAAGGGATACAAATCTAACCATATCTGGTCGACTGCCTGATCCAAGCGGACAGCAAGGACATACTACTGCAGCACCTGGCGATCATCGTGCATACAGCTGCAGTCATAACAGATGGGTTCTCCTGCCGTCAGGCGGGTCCTCGGTCGGCCGAATTCCAAAGTCTAGGTCTGGCATCTGTTGTCGTCGCTTCTTCCCTAATGTCAGTGCGACAGGGGTATAAAGGAACCAGCCGACGCCATTTTCTTCAGTCTTTCTTGCTGCACGGTGCCCGAAGCAGAAGCAGTTTGCAAGTGCCGGTCGGCCAGCTCCTGAGATTACGAAAATTTGGAAACCGAAGTCTTCTTAAAAGCTAAGTACTTTGTTGGGGAGCCTTTTCTTGCCTCTGACCAATGTCAGACAAAGTTAATTGTATTTCTTGTGGGAAGCAAATACCGCATAAGGATTTCCATTCTCTCTGTATACCTTGTTTAGGCCCAGACCCCGAGGTTTCAGCCTGCCGCTTTTGTGCTACATTCAACAAACGCACTATTAAGCGTCGGGTGGAGTTCGCCCAGCATGCTTTTGGAAAAGCATTTAACTATACTATGTCGTCGGATACTCCAACTCCGGTTTTGTCTAAAAAAATGAAAAGACAAGGACCGACACACGAGGTCCGCGGCCTTTACCGACACCACGCCAAAGCCACTTACACGTGGTCCGGTTCTCAGTGAGGCGCCTATGCAGCCCCTGCCTACCGACGGCCTGTCTTTGATGGTGTCTCCTGTACCAGAGGTCATCGCAGGCACCTCGGCCCACACCCTGACTACAGATACCAAAGCCACTGTTGGCATTGAAATGCAGAATGTGGACAGGTCCACCTCCACTCAAGGTGTCTTCAGACCTTCCTCTTCTTTCTCTATCAAGGCTTTCACTAAGTCTAAAGCAACCATGCACTAAGAGACCAGCTGCTCAGGGCCCATCTCCAGGCCCCATGCCTAAGAAACAGATGCTTAAAATGGCTGAGGATTTAATTACTCTTATCAGAGGTTCTCAGCCCCCTCCGGACAAAAGGCCTAGAGTGGAGGAAGATTCCCCCTCCTCTGATCAGGGCTCTATTATTTCAGAGCACTCTGATGATCAGGAACATTCTTACTCCCCTTTTGAAGAGACTGATGTGGAGGAGTCAATCCCTTCTGTATCCCCCCCCTGAGGATTACTCATTTGGGGAAACTTTGCATACCTTAAGGGAACACTTCCACTGGGAAGGCCAGGATTATTCTGATTCTAAGAAAAGGCTCAGGGAATTTCTCTTGCTTCCTCAGCACAGGCCTCTGGCAATACCTCCTGTCTTGGACATCCTAGATGTTTATTCAGAGGCCTGCCTTAACCCAGACTCTCTACCTCCAGCTCCAGTTAAGCCTGACAGGTACTACAGGGTCCCTGACTCGCATCAATTTCTATACAAGAGCCATGCTGCTGACCCAGAAACCATCTCACAGGGCCCCAAGGGAGTTAAGGCCTCCATTGCTAAAAATCCATTGCCTTCTGAGAGAGATTCCAGATCCTTAGAAAGGTGGGGGGAAAAAGGTATATACCTCAGCTACCTTATCCATGAGGGCCTTAAACTGTCAGATGTTCATCTCACATTGCTGCAGTCCTTACATATGGGTAGTCTGCTGTAGGTGCTTAAAACTGACATCAGGACGTCAGGGTACTCAGTCTTTTGCCGCATGGTCCGATGCAGAAGCTGTTCTGAAATTTTTCGAATTTGGAGTTTCAGACAGAATCCTGGAATATTTTGTTTTCTTGCCTCAGTGTTTTACCGGATGTCAGAAAAAGTGAATAACTATTTTGTGGGAAACAGATGGATTATCATTCTTTGTGTATTCCTTGTTTGAGGCCTGAGCACGACGTTGTTGGGTGTCGCTTTTGTGCTAGGTTCAATAAAGGTTAGATTGTGCTAGGCTGGTCTTTGGGAAGCGGTGCAATTATAATATGCCGTCTGATTCTCCGGTTAAACCCAGGCAAGATGAGTTGTCCGGGAGACTTCTCTGGAGTCTCAGGGGAGACTTTGATTTTGCAGGAGGTGGTCTCTCAGGAGGCAGGTCAGGCTGAAGGGGCTTCAAGTTACCACTCCCTTCCTAGGGTGGTTAGGCCTTCTCCTTCTGTTTCCAAGGCTTCTCCCAGAGGCAGGCCAGTTTTAGCTTCTGTTGGTGTCACTCCTAGTTCAGCAGGGTCTGTGCCTAGGAAGCACATGCTTAAAATGGCAGAAGATTTGATTACTCTGATTAGAGGTTCTTTGCCCCCTCCTGATAAGAGGCCTAGGGTGGAGCCAGAGTTGGGAAGTTTTGAGCAGGCTTCGGATGTTTCTGAGTCTTCAGCTGAAGACTTGCAGGAGTACTCTCCTTATTCTGATTCTGATGCAGATGATTCCACTGCTTCTGCTTCTCCTCCAGAGGATTTTTCTTTTTCAGAGACACTTCATTCTATGAGGGAATATTTTAAGTGGGAAGGTCAGGACTTCTCTGATTCTAGGAAAAGGCTTAGGGAGTTTTTGCTGTTACCCCAGCATAGGCCCTTGGCTATACCCCCTGTTCTGGATGTTGTGGAAGATGTTTGCAGAGGCTTCACTTAATCCTGATTCGCTGCCTCCTGCTCCTGTTAAACCGGATAGGTATTACAGGGTGCCTGAGGCTCATAAATATCTTTATAAGAGTCCTAGGGCAGACCCAGAAACTATTAGTCAGGGACCTAAGGGTGTCAAGGCCTCTGTTGTAAAAAATCCGGTTCCTCTAGATAAAGAAGCCAGAGCTTTGGATAGATGGGGAAAGAAGGTCTATACATCTTCTACCTTAGCTATGAGGGCTTTGAATTGCCAGTTTCATATGTTGAAATATCAAAACTTTCTTCTTTCTCAATTGAAGTCTAAGGTGGATGCTCTGAAGGCATTGAGTGTAAAGAATTACAAGATTTGGTGCATGTCTCTGAACAGGTGGGTAAGCATTCCTTACAGTGTGGTTTTGATGCTGTGCAGGCCTCGTCTAGGGTGGCTGCCACTGGCTCAGTTCTTCCTGGCTGAAGGATCAGAATTTATCTGACCATGTTAAGACAAGGATTTTGGATGCTCCTTTGCAGTCTGATGTGTTGTTTGGTTCACCTGTGGAGTCAGTCTTGAAGAAAATGGAAGACGAGACTAAGTCTATGCAAGCTGTTAAAGATTTTTGCAAGTTCAGCCTCCAAGTTTAGTAGGAATTGGCCTGCTAAGGGGTGGACGTATCCTTCTTATGATTCTCAGTCTAGGGGTAGATCTAGACGTGGTAGGGCAGAGCTCAGAGTTCTTTCAGGCCTAGAACAGGGAGTTCACCTGCACAATCTTGGTGAGGGCAGGGGCCAGTCCTTTCGTAAACAGGCCCAATGACCTACTTTTCAGCTGCCAGATCCTTCTTGCCTGGCAGCACCTTTGGGAGGAAGGTTAGCATTCTTCAAGGAAAATTGGATGTTGATTACCCAAGACAAATGGGTATTGGATATCATACACCAGGGTTACAAGTTTTATTTCCATACCTTGCCTCCTTCAAAGGCATGCCTCCTCAGCAAAGACTAGAGGCTCAAACAAATTTCTCTACTACTTCAAATAGGGGCCATACAACCGTCCCTCTGCCAGAAGTGGGCCTAGGATTTTATTCTCGCCTGTTTCTAGTACCAAAGAAAGGAAACGTGGAGACCAATTTTGGATTTATCTATCCTCAGCACATATCTGGACATTCCCAAGTTCAAAATGTTGACGTTACAACAGCTTTTACCTCTGCTGGGCAAAGATCACTGGATGGTGACTCTGGATCTCAAGGAGGCTTACCTTCATGTTCCTATCAGGCCCAGTTGCAGGAAGTATCTGCGTTTGGCTGGGACTTCACATTATCAGTTCTCTCCATTGCCCTTTGGCTTATCTACTGCGCCCAGAGTGTTCTTCTGGCTCCAGTGGTAGCTTTCTTCAGGCTAAGAGGAATACAGATCTATCCTTATTTGGACGATTGCCTGATTCTGGCCCAAGAAAAGGACGAACTTCATCATTTACAGTATGTGATGGCAGTGTTAAGATGCCTGGGGTATTCTGTGAATGAAATAAAGTCCAGTCTAGTACCCTCTCAGGACATGTGCTTTCTGGGTGTGAGACTGAATACAGCATCCCAGATGGCCTTTTGACCCCGGACAAACAAAAGAATCTTTCTCTTTACTTCCACCAGTTGTCTCGTCAGTCCAGGCTGACTGCAAGGACAGTCCTTCAAGCCTTGGGGTTCATGGCATCTTGTATTCTGGTACTTCCCAATGCCAAACTGCATATGAGGAAGCTACAATGGTATCTCAAGAATGTATGGACACAGTACTGCCAAGATTTGGACACTGTCATTCAGATAATACCTTGCATTCGAAAGGAATTTTTGTGGTGGGCTCAGGAATGTCACCTAAACAAGGGACTCTCTGTGACCCGGCCAGAGGCGAGTCAGATTTTAACGACAGATGCCTCAGACAAAGCTTGGGGAGCTCATCTAAATGGAAAATGGGTACAAGACACGTGGCCTGCCAGACTTCAACATCTACATATCAACTTGAAGGAGATGTTAGCAGTCCAATTTGCATTGATAGCTTTCAAGGATTTACTTCTTCCAGGGCAGGTGTTGATTCAAACAGACAACACAACTGTCATGTGGTACATCAACAAGCAAGGGGAACGATTCTTATCCTCTATGCAGACAAGCAATGATTTTGTGGGAGACTGCTCTCAGTTTACAGCTCAATCTTCAGGCAAGGTTTCTGCCAGGAGCACAGAACTCCTTAGCAGATGTGTTGAGCAGACAAATTATGGATCCCCACGAGTGGAAATTGGATCCTCATGTATTTCAGAGATTGACAGTGTTATGGGGAACTCCAGACATAGATCTGTTCGCTTCTCCACTAAATTACCAGCTGCCAAAGTTTTGCACAAAAAGGTTTCATCCCACAGCTTGGAAAGTGGATGCTCTCTCATTCAATTGGAGCAATCTTCACGTGTATGCCTTTCCACCTCTGCCTCTCCTCCCAAAGGTACTGCTGAAGGTCAGACAGGACAAGCCAAACATGATTTTAATAGCTCCAGATTGGCCTCGACAGCATTGGTACCCATTACTGAAGTCTGGTACAGGAGCCTCCATGGCCTTTGCCTTCGATTCCTCACCTGCTGTCTCAGGAGAACAGTCATTTACTCAATGTCAAACTTCATTCTCTACATCTGACAGCCTGGCATATTCTGTTTTAAACCCTGGAGGGTCTCAGCTTCCACAACAAGTTTTGAATGTTATTTTGGAGGCCAGAAGGCCTAGTACAAGGAAAGTTTATGCAGATAAATGGAGGAGATTTTTATTTTGGAGTACAGCAAAGGACTTTGATGTTTCTAAACCTAATTTAAGTGTTGCTCTTCAATACCTTACTGAGTTATTAGACAAAGGTTTGTCCTTCTCCTCTATAAAGGTTCATGCTGCAGCAATTTCTGCTCACTATGACTGTGACCCACCATTATTTTCTCAGCCTTTGTTTAAGCAATTCCTTAGAGGGGCAAAGAATATAAGACCCCGAGCTCCTACTCCTGCTTGGGATCTCAATTTTGTGTTGGAGAAACTCACTCTACAACCTTTTGAGCCTGCAGCATCAGCAGAGTTGAAATATTTATCATGGAAGACTGCTTTTTTGTTGGCCATTACCTACAGGCCCTTATGGCAGTTGAGCCTTTCTTAATTTTCCACAAGGATAAACCCTTATTTTATGCCTAAAGTGGTTTCTAGTGTGGCTTTAAACCAAACTGTTCATTTGTTTTATGCAAACCCCAAAATAAAGGGAAAGGATTTTGCACACTTTGGATATACACAGACAGTTGCGATATTATTTGAGCAGAACTAAAGGGTTCAGGCAGTCTCAGCAGTTGTTTGTTTCTTTTGCTTTGGGTTCTCAGGGCAAACCTGTTTCAAAACAAACTATTTCTAAGTGGATTGGTTTTGTATTGCTTTCTGTTATTCCCATCATGGTAAGGAGATTCCAGCTGGGATTAGGCCTCATTCCACTAGGGCTACTGCCACTTCTACAGCTTTTAAGGGGTGGCTACTAAAGATATTTTGGAAGCAGCTACTTGGAGTTCAGTGCATACTTTCTCTAAGCATTACCACCTTCCACTTTACTCTAAATCTAGGGCTGGATTTGCCACTGCAATTTTACAGGGCATGTTGGCAGCTCCTAATGCTTTATAGTTTTGCCATCCCCACCTCTGCTTTGGGATTCTACCCATATGTAAGGACTGCAGCAATGTGAGATGAAGAACCTAGTACAGTTTTGTACCTACCATAAATGTAGATGTTTCCTTCCCTCTGTTGTTGAAGGTGGTGGTGTGGTTTGTGTTGTACATATTGTAAATATGGTTAGTGCACGGGTGGTTGGTTAGGTTTTGCTGGTTTTGGCTTTGGCCTTTCTTGTTAGGGCCTTCTGACATCTCCTGATGTCAGCCATATGTAAGGACTGCAGCAATGTGGATCTTGAACATCTACAAAACTGTACTTTTCATATGCTAAAATACCAACAGTTTTTGTTATCACAATTGAAAAGTAAAATGTCACAACCTGAACAACCAGACTTTAAGGAGTTGCAGGATTTGATGCATAGTGCAGAACAAGTGGGTAAGCATACCTTACAATGTGGTTTTGATGCTCTAGAGGCCTCATGCAGAGCTGCGGTTACAGGATCAGTCATACGTAGGCATGCCTGGCTCAAGGAACAAGCCTTGCCTGATCATGTCAAAGCTAAATTACTAGACGCTCCTCTTCAAAAGGATGTACTATTTGGTGCTAATGCTGAGGAGGTATTAAGGAAAATGGAGGAAAAGGCTAAATCAATGCAAACTGAGAATTCCTACAGGTCCAACCCCCACGTTTTAGTAGAAATTGGCCTTCCAAAAAACTGGTCCTTTCCTGCCACAGACAGACCCCAAAGAGGCAGATACAGGCGCCAAAGGGGCAGAGGACAATCCCAAGGATCGTATAGAGGCAGACAATGGCAAGCTCCTTCACAAAGAGGTAGTGAGGACAACTTGCAATCTTTCAGAAAGCAAACCCAATGACTTCCCCTTTGCATGCCAACCAGGTCTCAAATGGCAGCCCCCTTGGGAGGAAAGCTGGCATTATTTTCAAGAAATTGGCATATTGTCACAAAGGACAAATGGATCCTGGACATTATAAACAGAGGCTACAAATTCCATTTTCACACCCTTCCAAAAATGAGGGGCATGCCAAACCTGCCACACAATCAAAGGCAGAGGCACAAAGGCAAATTACATATCCCATAAACATGAAAGCTATTCAAGAGGTACCTACGCACGAACAAGGTCAAGGGTTTTATTCCAAGCTTTTTCTGGTGCCAAGGAAGGGAAAAGATTGGAGACCTTTTTTGGATCTATCCACCCTAAACACATTTCTACTCGTACCAAAATTCAAGATGCTCACTCTACAGCAGCTTCTTCCCATTCTGGGCAAGGAGTCTTGGCTGGTAACATTGGACCTCAAGGAGGCATACCTGCATGTCCCAATCAGACAAAATTGCAGAAGATACCTCAGATTTCTTGCAGGTTCAACTCATTATCAATTCTCTGCATTGCCCTTTGGCTTATCTACTGTGCCCAGAGTATTCACAAAATGCCTGGCATCAGTAATTGCCTACTGCAGACTTCAAGGGATACAAATATATCCCTATTTGGACGACTGCCTGATCCAAGCGGACAGCAAACATTCTTTTGAAACATCTGGCTTATGTAATAATGTTATTGAACTCTCTGGGATGCACAGTCAACAAAAATAAATCAAGGCTAATACCCTCTCGGAAGATAATTTTCCTGGGTGCCAACTTGGACACAAACACCCAGATGGCCTACCTCATGCCAGAGAAGCAGGGGCAACTAATTCAATACTTCAGAACACTAGCAAATTGCACCAGGCTTACTGCAAGGAAAATCCTGCAGGCTCTGGGATTCATGGCATCTTACTAATCCCATGTGCAAAGCTGCATATGAGGAAACTACAATGGTACCTGAAAAACACATGGTCTCAACACAGCCACAGTTTGGAAACAATAATACCACTAATTCCATGTCTACAAAAGGAATTTCTGTGGTGGGCTCAAGCATGTCAAACAAACACAGGTCTTCCATTCACCAAGCCTCAAGCAAATCAAGTCATCACAACAGACGTCTCGGACTATGCCTGGGGGTTGCACATGACAGATGCCGGTGCATTCGGGGCCAATGGTCCCAAAAAGAGAAGTACCTTCACATCAATCAAAAAGAAATGCTAGCAGTAATAAATGCTATTATAGCTTTCAAGAACTTTCTACAACCAGGTCAACTATTGATAAGAACGGACAACACCACAGTTAAGTGGTATATAAACAAGCAGGGAGGAACCCATTCTTACCCCCTATGCAGACTGGCCATGTCACTTAGGAACATGACCATGGATTTACAAATGGAACTACAAGCACAGTACTTGCCAGGCAAGGAAACCACGCTGGCAGACAACCTAAGCAGGAATATGACAGATCCACACGAATGGAAGTTGCATGCAAAAGTTTTTACAGAAATAATCCAAGAATGGGGAAGGCCAGACATAGATCTATTTGCCTCCCACAAAAATCATCAATTGACAATATTCTGCTCAAGGATCTTCCATCCAAAGGCCTGGAGAGTGGACGCTCTCTTTCAGCTGGACATCAATGACAGTTTATGCCTTCCCACCTCTTCCTCTGCTGCCCAAAGTTCTATTGAAGACCAGAGCAGACAGACCAAAGATGATCCTCATTGCTCCGGACTGGCCAAGGCAACACTGGTACCCACTCCTGAGGAGCCTGACTCATTCCCCACCATGGACCCTGCCTCTAATGCCTCTTCTGACTCAACACAGCTTCAAAACTCTTGACAGTCAACTAAAAACACTCAATCTAGCCGCATGGAAGATTCCTTAGCATCACAGCAGGCCCTACTCTCCAAGGAGGTGCAGGATGTCATTTTGGAGGCCAGAAGGCCATCAACTAGAAAAGCTTACTCCGCAAAATGGAAATGTTTTTGTGCCTGGAATGAGAAAAAGGGCCAGGACCCTGGAAAACTGAATTTACCTCAAATACTACAATATTTGACTGAACTGCTAAGCAGTGGACTTCCTCCTCCATCAAAATCCATGCCTCAGCCATTTCCGCAGAATACAACACTGATCCACCTTTTTACTCTCACCCTCTTAAGACAGTTTCTCAGAGGGGCTAAGAATTTAAGACCTCCAAGGAAACTACCAATACCCGCTTGGGATCTTAATTTCATTTTGGAAAAACTGACCCTGCCTCCTTTTGAGCCAGCTGCTTCATCAGATTTGCAAGATTTGTCCTGGAAAACAGCTCTCCTTCTGGCTATCACCGCAGCTCATAGAGTTTCAGAATTACAGGCTCTCATGGCTGTCCAGCCTTTTATAATCTTCCATCAGGACAGAGTTTCCTTATGAACCAACCCATCCTTTATGCCTAAAGTGGTATCCAGGGTAGCTTTAAATCAGGCCATACATTTACCTACTTTTTATCCTAATCCTCAAAACAAAGGGGAGAGATTACTACATTCCTTGGACATCCACAGACAACTGCGTTATTATTTGGACAAAACAAAGCCTTTCAGAAAATCAGAACAGCTCTTTGTGGCCTATGCAGTAGGAGCTCAAGGAAAGCCAATTTCCAAACAGACAATTTCAAAATGGATAAGCCCACTGCATACGCTTTTGCTATTCCTTTCATGGCAAAACTGTACCTACAGGCTTTAGAACTCATTCCACCAGGGCCACTGCCACCTCTGCAGCCTTCCTCAGAGGAGTTCCTACCAAGGATATTTTGGAAGCAGCCACTTGGAGTTCTGTGCATATCTTCTCCAAGCACTACAACCTACCATTATACTCCAAATCTAGAGCAGGCTTTGCCACTGCAGTCTTGCAGGGCATCCTGGCTCCTCCTAGTTCCACCTAGTGCCTACCACCCCTTTCTTAGCTTTGGGATTCTACCCATCTGTTATGAATGCAGCTGTATGCACGATGAACATAGTACAGTTTTGTACCTACCATAAATGTAGATGTTCGAGTGCTAATACAGCTGCAGTCCAGGTTTCCCTCCCTCCTTCCCCTCTAGGGGTATTCTTTTATGGTGTATTTGCTTGCAACTACTGTTTTTTGATTATATTGCATTGCATTATTACCTAATTTTATGTATTGCCTTCCTTCTGGGGGCACCTGACATCTGGGGCAAGAAAAACTGAAGAAAATGGCGTCGGCTGGTTCCTTTATACCCCTGTCGCACTGACGTCAGGGAAGAAGCGACTACGCCCGACCTAGACTTTGGAATTCGGCCGACCGAGAACCCACCTGATGGCAGGAGAACCCATCTGTTATGTCTGCAGCTGTATTAGCACTCTAACATCTACATTTATGGTAGGTACAAAACTGTACTTTTGTAATAAAGCTGTTGAACTTCCTGGGATACACAGTCAACAAAAAGAAATCAAAACTAATACCCTCTCAACAAATTTTCCTGGGTGCCAGCTTGGATACAACCACCCAGATGGCCTACCTCACTCCAGACAAGCAAGGGCAACTGTCTCAATACTTCAGAAAAATGGCAACTTACACCAGGCTAACTGCAAGGAAAGTCCTGCAGGCTCTGGGATTCATGGCATCTTGCATCCTACTAATCCCATGTGCAAAGCTGCATATGAGGAAACTTCAATGGTACCTGAAAAACTTATGGTCTCAACACAGCCACAGCTGGGAAGCAATTATACCACTCATTCCATGCCTTCAAAGGGAATTTATGTGGTGGCTCAAGCTTGCCAAAGAAACACAGGTCTTCCTTTCTGTGTACCTCAAGCAACTCAAATCATCACAACAGATGCCTCAGACTACGCCTGGGGAGCGCACATGACAGATCAGTGCATTCAGGGAAAATGGACCCGAAAAGAGAAGCACCTTCACATCAACCAAAAGGAAATGCTAGCCGTGCAAAGGCTATTATGACCTTCAAAGACCTACTGCATCCAGGCCAGCTATTTATAAGGACAGACAAAACCACAGTGATGTGGTACATAAACAGGGGGGGAACTCATTCATACCCCCTGTGCAGTCAAGCCATGACCCTATGGAACACAGCACTGGAATTGCAAATTCAACTACTGGCACAATTTCCTGCCAGGGAAGGAAAACACACTGGCAGACAACCTAATCAGAAATATAACAGATCCACACAAATGGAAGTTGCATCCTCAAGTTTTCACAAAGATAACTCGGGCATGGGGATAGCCAGACATAGATCTCTTTGCTACCCACAGAAATTGCCAGTTGAAAACATTTTGTTCAAGGATCTATCATCCACAGGCCTGGAAAGTGGACGCACTTTCCTTCAATTGGGCAACATTTACAGTCTATGCCTTCCCGCCTCTTCCTCTGCTGCCCAAAGTTCTATTAAAAGGCAGAGCAGAGAGGCCGAAAATGATTTCCATTGCTCCAGACTGGCCAAGGCAACACTGGTATCCACTCCTGAAGAGCCTGATGCATTCCCCACCATGGATCCTGCCTCTAGTCCCTCTTCTGTTGTCCCAGCACAACTACAAAACTCTTCACAGCCATCTCAAAACCCTAAATCTAGCTGCATGGAGAATTCCTTGATTCCCCAACAGTTTCTCCTCTTCAAGGAGGTGCAGGATGTCATCTTGGAGGCCAGAAGACCTTCTACTAGAAAGGCCTACTCCGCCAAATGGAAACGATTTTGTGCCTGGAATCAAAAGAAGGGACAGAATCCTTGGGTAATAAACATACCTCAAATTGTACAGTACCTAGCTGAGATGTTAAACAATGGACTTTCCTTCTCCATCAAGATCCATGCTTCAGCCATTTCTGCACAATACAACACAGATCCTCCTTTATTCTCTCGTCCTCTCTTAAGGCAGTTCCTCAGAGGGGCAAAGAATATAAAACCCCCAAGGAAACTACCAGTCCCTGCTTGGGACCTCAACTTCGTATTGGAAAAGCTGACCCTTCCTCCCTTCGAACCAGCTTCTTCATCAGTTACAATACTTGTCATGGAAAACAGCCTTTCTTCTGGCCATCACCTCAGCTCGCAGGGTTTTGGAGCTACAGGCCCTCATGGCTGTGCAACCATTCATCATTTTCCATCAGGACAGAGTTTCCTTACGAACCCAACCCTACCTTTATGCCAAAGGTAGTATCCAGTGTAGCTTTGAATCAGACTATCCACTTACCTACCTTTAAAAAAAAGGGGAAAGACTACTACATTCCTTTGACATTCACAGACAACTTCGTTACTACTTGGACAGGACAAAGCCATCTGAGTAACTCTGTGTCCTATGCTGCAGGTGCTCAGGGAAAAGCTATTTCCAAACAATTTCAAAATGGGATAGCCCACAGCATACGCTTTTGTTACTCATTTCATGGAAAAACTGTGCCTGCATGCATCAGATCCCACTCCACCAGAGCCACAGCTACCTCTGCAGCCTTCCTCAGGGGAGTCCCTACCAAGGACATTTTGGAAGCAGCCACCTGGAGTTCAGTGCACACTTTCTCCAAACACTATCACCTCCCACTATACTCAAAATCTAGAGCGGGCTTTGCCACAGCAGTCCTGCAGGGCATCCTAGCCCCTCCTAGTTCCACTTAGTGCCTACCACCCTTACTTAGCTTTGGGATTCTACCCATCTGTTATGACTGCAGCTGTATGCACAATGAACATAGTACAGATGTCCTTCAAGGATGCATCTGCAGTCTTAACAAATGGGTTGTCCTGTCGTCAGGCAGCCCTTCGGTCGGCCGGATTCCAAAGTCTGGGTCTGGCTTCGGCTGGTGTCTCACTTCACCCGACATCATTGCGGCAGTTCTTCGGGTATAAAGGCATCAGCCGACGCCATTTTCCTCAGTCTTTCTTGCCGCGTGGCGCCCGAAGCAGAAGCTGTTCGCAAGTGCCGGTCGGTCAGATCCTGAGATTACTACTACCGAATACTACTTCGAAGACTTCTATAAAGCTAAGTACCCCATTGGGGACTCTTTCTTGCCTCAGCCGATGTCAGAGAAAGTTAACTGTTTATCTTGTGGGAAACAAATACCTCATAAAGATTTCCACTCCTATTGCATACATTGTTTAGGCCCAGACCCCGACGTAGCAGCTTGTCTAGCCTGTGCTTCTTTTAACCGGCGGACGCTTAAACGTCACTCGGAATTTGCTGAACAGATTTTCGGCTCCGATTTTGCCTACATTATGCCGTCGGATCCTCCGACTACGCAAATAACCAAAAAGCGCAAAGAAAAGGACCGACACTCTCAGTCCGCGGTTTCGGCCGAAACCACGGTTAAGCAACCTGCGAGTGCCTCGGTTTCGGCCGAAACCGAGCAAGTGGTTCTTTCTTCAGCCGATAACTTGCCTTCTACGAGGCCTCTTCTATCCTGGTAGAAACGGCTTCGGAAATCCAACCTTCAGTTGCGATTTCACAGGAATTATCAGACACCATTCCCCTAGATATTTCTACCCCTGCACGTGGAGCTGCTAGGCCTCCTCCAGCTATGTCTATTAAGGCCTTTGCCAGGGCTAAAGCAGCCAAAGCTTCAAAACCTGGGCCTGCCAAGCCCCCCTCTCACAGGCCCAGCACCAGCTCCCATATGCTTTCTTTGGCTGAGGATCTCATCTCTTTAATTCGTGGATCCCAGCCTCATCCAGACAGGGCCTCTCTCCCTCCTCCAGAAAAGAGGCCTAGAGCAGAGCCCCCTGAGCCAGTAGCCACAGATGATTCCTCTGATGACTCAGAACATACAGACCCTCCTGAGGCTTCTTATTCTCCTTATGAAGACTCTGATGCTGAGGAGTCCATCCCTTCAGCCTCTCCTCCTGAGGAATTTTCCTTTGGGGAAACCTTGCATGCTATGAGGGAACAATTTCAGTGGCAGGGCCAAGATTTCTCAGACTCTAGAAAAAGGCTTAGGATCTTTCTACACTTGCCACAGCATAGGCCTTTAGCTATACCTCCAGTTCTATCTGTTGTTGATGATGCATTTAATGATGCTTGCACTACTCCTGATACTTTACCTCCGGCTCCTGCTAAGCCCGATAGGTACTACAGGGTCCCGGACACTCATCACCACTTATATAAGGCCCCTTTTGCAGATCCAGAGACTATCTCCCAGGGCCCTAAAGCTGTAGCAGCTACTTCTTCTAAACCCCCCCCCCCCCCTCTGAAAGGGAATCCAGGTCCTTAGAGAGATGGGGTAAAAAAGTTTACACCTCTGCTACTTTGTCAGCTAGAGCTTTGAACTGCCAATTTCATATGATTCAATATCAAGAGTTTGCTTGACCAGTTGACTAAAAAACTGTCCTCTGAAGAATCTATAGATAAAAAGTATGTTCAAGAAATGTTACATAACATACAGCAGGTTAGTAACCATTCTTTAAAATGTGGCTATGATGCACTGGAGGCTTCCTTTAGATCAGCCATGACTGGCACAGTTATCAGGAGGCATGCATGGTTGAAAGAACAGGCATTACCAGACAATGTCAAATCTAAGCTTTTGGATGCACCTATGGACAAGGTCAATTTATTTGGTGCCCCCGCACAGCAGGTACTAAAAAGATGGAAGAGAAAGCAAAATCTGTGCAAACAGTAAAAGATTTCTTACAAGTTCAACCTCCAAGGTTTAGCAGGAATTGGCCCTCCAAGAATTGGTCCTTTCCAGACTCCTCTAAGGCACAAAGAGGCAGGAATAGGCGCTCTAGAGGCAGAAACCAATCCAGGGGTGCCTACAGGGGTCGCCAGTGGCAGGGTAACAACCAACGAGGCACGGATACAGCCACCACCACTACAACTCAATCACAGTGACTTGGCGGTGGCACCGCCTACCAGGGAACAACTGGAAGCACCCTTAGGTGGAAAACTAACATTATTTTCAAAAAACTGGCACTGCATTACAAGAGAAAAATGGATTTTGCAGACAAAGGTTACAGGTTCCATTTCCATACACTACCCGGAAAGAGAGGAATGCCAAACCTTCCACCTTCTCAAAGGGCAGAAGCTCTAAGACAAATATCTCAATTACTAAGAATGCGAGCTGTGGAAAAGGTACCATTTATGGAGCAAGGGAAGGGATTTTACTCCAGGCTCTTCCTGGTACCAAGAAAAGAAAACAAATGGAGGCCTATTCTAGACCTGTCCGCTTTAAACACATTCCTCATTGTTCCAAAATTCAAAATGCTGACCCTACAGCAGCTTCTTCCCATGCTGGGCAAGGAGTCTTGGCTGGTAACTCTAGATCTCAAGGAGGCATACCTGCACGTCCCCATAAGACCAATTTGCAGAAGATACCTCAGATTTCTTGCAGGATCAAAGCATTATCAATTCTCAGCATTGCCCTTTGGCTTATCTACTGCGCCCAGAGTGTTCACGAAATGCCTGGCATCAGTAATCGCTCATTGCAGACTTTAGGGAATTCAAATCTATCCTTACCTGGACGACTGCCTGATACAAGCGGACAACAAAAACAAATTAACAGAAGACTTGCAAAGAGTCATCTACCTGCTGCAAGCCCTGGGATATACAGTCAATACAAAAAAGTCAAGGCTGATTCCATCCCAAATAATAACCTTTCTGGGTGCAGAACTGGACACATCAAAACAAATGGCATTTCTAACTGCAGAAAAGAAAGAGCAACTTCCTCTACTTCTTGGCATTAACAAAGCACAGCCATCTAACTGCAAGAAAAGTGCTACAAGCTCTAGGCTTCATGGCATCCTGCATAATTCTGGTCCCTCATGCCAGGCTTCATATGAGAAAGCTACAGTGGTACCTAAAAAATTTGTGGTCTCAGCACAAGCACAGCCTAGAAACCAAAATTCCAATGATCCCATGCCTGAAACAAGAGTTCTTATGGTGGGCTCAGGCCTGTCAATCAAACACAGGACTGCCCTTCTGCAAAAGTCAACCAAGACTATCACGACAGATGCCTCATACCTCGGTTGGGGGGCACACATGATGGACAAGTGCATTCAAGGCCTATGGACTCAAGACCAGCTGCATCTGCACATAAATCTAAAAGAAATGATGGCAGTAAAATTGGCAATCCAGGCATTCAGACCTCTTCTCCAAGAAGGCCAGTTGATAAGGACAGACAACACCACAGTTATGTGGTACATCAACAAACAGGGAGGCACACACTCATACCCCCTATGCCGGCTGGCACTGGACCTATGGGATGTGGCTCTGAGCTACAACATTCAGTTACAGGCAATTTATGTACCAGGGAAGGAAAACATTCTAGCAGACATATTAAGCAGAACTATAACAGATGCCCACGAATGGATGCTGCATCTGGACATCTTCAAAACCATCACAAGAAAATGGGGATTACCACAAATAGACTTGTTTGTATCCCCATGCAATCACCAGTTGAAGAAATTCTGCACAAGGACTTACCACCCACTTGCTTGGAAGGTGGACTCCCTATCCTTCAGTTGGAAAAGCCTGACAGCATACGCATTCCCACCACTTCCTTTGATGCACAAGGTGCTTCTCAAGATCAAAGAGGAACGTCCGAGGATCATTCTGATAGCCCCAGACTGGCCAAGACAACATTGGTATCCACTGCTGAGGAGCATGTCCGGGAACAAATATGGAAACTGCCCTGATCCCATTACTGCTGACACAGAACAACTACAACATACTGCATCCAAACCTAAAAACTCTGCAGCTAACTGCCTGGAACATTACATAACAGAAATTAACCCAAATTTATCCCAAAGGGTTAAAGACATAATCCTGGAGGCTCGTAGACCTTCAACAAGAAAGAATTATGCAGCAAAATGGAAAAGATATCTCATCTGGAGTACTGCAAAGGGGCAAGATGTGACACTGGTGAACATAGCCAACATCCTGGAGTACTTGGCGGAGCTCTTCCATACAGGTCTGTCCTATTCCTCCATCAAGATACATGCATCAGCTATTTCAGCAGAATACAGCTTGAATCCTCCTGTCTTCTCGCATCCTCTGCTCAGACAGTTTCTGAGGGGAATTAAAAATGTAAAACCTCCCAGGAAACCTCCATTGCCAGCATGGGACTTGAACTTTGTGCTAGAAAAGCTGACTCTACCTCCTTTCGAGCCAGCAGCTACAGCAGAATTGCAATACTTATCCTGGAAGACTGCTTTCCTGCTGGCAATAACTTCAGCAAGAAGGGTCTCTGAACTACAGGCTTTAATGGCAGTACAACCCTTCCTGATCTTCCATCAAGATAGAGTATCCTTGAGAACAAATCCTACATTCATGCCTAAGGTGGTATCTAGAGTCTCTTTAAATCAGGCTATCCACCTTCCTACATTCTTCCCCAATCCACAGAACAGGGGAGAAAAGCTCTTGCATACCTTGGATGTACACAGACAATTACGCTACTACCTGGACAGGACAAAAAACAATAGAAAAACTGACCAGCTTCTGGTAGCTTATGCAACAGGAAAGGAAGGAAAACCAATTTCTAAACAGACAATCTCCAAATGGATAGGAAATTGCATTAGATTTTGTTACTCCTACCATGGAAAGAAAACTCCAGAGAACATCAGGCCTCACTCCACAAGGGCCACAGCCACTACCACAGCTTTCTTACGAGGAGTGGCTACCAAGGACATTATAGAGGCTGCTACTTGGACCTCCGTGCATACATTTGCCAAGCATTATAACTTACCTCTATACTCTAGATCCCGTGCTGGTTTTGCCACTGCTGTTTTGCAAGGGATCCTGACAACACCATAATCTATTCTCATTTCCTCCTCCCCTAGTTTGGCTATGGTATTCTACCCATTTGTAAAGACTGCAGATGCATCCTTGAAGGACATAGTACAGTTTTGTACCTACCATAAATGTAGATGTCCGAGAGGAATGCATCTGCAGTCAGGATTACCCACCCTCCTTCCCCTCTGAGGTACTCCTAGGGTACTTACCAATCTTCAGCTAGCTTGGGGGGGATCTATTATGGTGTATTTGTTTGTATATATGTACATACATGTTTATTTTGTGTGTTTGCTCTCTACTATTTGGAAACTTTGGCATTTATCCAAATTTAGCCAACAGAGGGCACCTGGCATCTGGGGCAAGAAACACTGAGGAAAATGGCATCGGCTGATGACTTTATACCCGATGAACTGCCGCAATGACGTCGGGTGAAGTGCGACACCAGCCGAAGCCAGACCCAGACTTTGGAATCCAGCCGACCGAAGGGCTGCCTGAGGCAGGACAACCCATTTGTTAGGACTGCAGATGCATTCCTATCGGACATCTACATTTATGGTAGGTACAAAACTGTACTTTGTGTACACTTACCATAAATGTAGATGTTAGTGTTCACACTGCTGCAGTCCAGGTTGCCCTCCTTCCATCCCCTCTTAGGACAGGCCTTATGACAAACACTTTTCATACAACCTTTTTGGGGTGTTCTTTTATGGTGTATTTGCTTGCAACTACTATTTTTGATTTATCAACATTGCATCTTTGCATAACATTGTTTGCCTTCCTTCTGGCGGCATCTGACATCTGGGGCAAGAAAAACTGAAGAAAATGGTGTCTGCTTCCTCTCTTGTACCCCTGGCGCACTGTCGTCAGGGAAGAAGCGACGACAACCGACGCCGGACCTAGACTTTGGAATTCGGCTGACCGAGGACCCGCCTGACGGCAGGATAACCCATCTGTTATGACTGCAGCTGTATGAGCACTCAAACATCTACATTTATGGTAGGTACAAAACTGTACTTTCTTCGTGTTTCACTGTTGCAGTCATCATACTGGATTATCTGCCTGCAGGTTGCCCTCAGTTGGCCCAAATACCAGAGACTTAGTATTTCTGCGTCAGTTGCTGTTACTTCAAGACTGACATGGATTTGCAGGCCGCTGCAGAGACCCGTTCAGATTCCGGTATGCCGCAAGACTATTCTTTGATGATGGAACCTGCAGATGTCTCTACCTTGGATGAGTCCGGAAGACTATATTTGTGAAGGGTTTAAATACAGGCAGCCATCACCATTACTTCTGTCTTTCTTGCCAAGGAGCCCGAAGCAGCAGCAGTTCGCATGAGTGCCAGTTGGCCACTACCTGAGTTTTCGTTTCCGAATTGAATCATCCTGAAATTTTCTAAAGCCAAGTACCCCATTGGGATCCTTTTTTCTTCCTCTAGCCGATGTCCACAAAAGTTAATTGTCTCACCTGTGGAAAGCAAATACCACACCGAGATTTCCATTCTTACTGAGTCACCTGTTTAAGCCCAGACCACGATGTACCTCCACTGTCTGTTTTGTGCTTTATTCAACGCCCAAACTATTCATCATTGGGCCCTTATTGTCGCCAAATTCTTTTGCTCTAGCTCCGTATTCCAAAATGGCTTTGGTAAGCCATCTGACTACTGATCTTCCAAAAATAAGGATAAAGACCGCACAGGTCCAAAACTGCCGATGACTCTTCTGTAAAGCTTGTCGCCAGTTCGCCGATACTCTGGTGCTATTGCAGCCCTGATGCCCGCTTTGATGGATTTGCAGGCTGCTACAGAGACCCGTTCGGAGTGCGGTATGCCGCAAGACTATTCTTTGATGATGGAACTTGTGAATGTCTCTCCCTTGGATGGGTCCGGAGCTGCTGTGCAGGCAATGGCTTCCAAGCAAGTTCTTTAACATTACAGATATTTGAACTTTCAAGTCTTCAGCTGTTTTGTGTTTTACTGTTGCAGTCATTACATTTGGGTAATCTGCTGGCAGGTTGCCCTCAGTTGGCCAGAATTAACAGTCTTTGGTCCTGCGTCAGCTGCTGTCTCTTTTTCCATGATGTCAGGCAGTCAGGGGTGTAAAACATGCATACAACACCATTTTAATCCGTCTTTCGTGTTGCACGGTGCCCAAAGCAGAAGCAGTTTGCAAGTGCTGGTTGGCAGACTCCTGAAAATTTTGTTCGAGTTTCAGAACTGAAGTCTTCAACCTAAAGCTAAGTACCCCATTGGGGAAACTTTTTCTTGCTCCTTAGCAATGTCAGTAAAAGTTAATTGTATTACTTGTGGGAAGCAAATACCTCAAGGATTTTCATTTGTACTGTATTCTTTGCCTAGGCCCTGACCACAAAGTGCCTTGCTGTCGGTTTTGTGCTAAATTTAACCAATGCACTATTAAGCATCTGTATATTTTTGCTTCTAAATATTTTGGCTCAAGATTTAACTATCCAGAAATGTCCGTTAGCAATCCGACTAACGGAATTCACAAAAAATGCAAAGAAAAAAAGACAGTCTAGGTCCAAAAAAACCTAGCTTCTAAGCCAGATGTTCTTCGTGTTTCACTGTTGCAGTCATTGCACTTGGGTTATCCTGCTGGCAGGCTACCCTCAGTCGGCCTAAATTCCAAAGTCTATGTCTGGCATCTGTTGCTGTTACCTCTTCCCTGACATCAGGGCACCACGGGTGTAAAAGATGCAGCAGACGCCATTTTCTTCAGTCTTTCTTGCCGCGCAGTGCCTGACGCAGAAGCAGTTTGCAAGTGCCGGTCAGCAGACTCCAGAGATTTTCTTGTTCGAATTTCAGATCAGAAGTCTTCATTATAAGCTAAGTACCCCATTGGGGAAACTTTCTTCTTGCTCCAGACCGATGTCAGAAAAAGTTAATTGTATTTCTTGTGGGAAGCAAATACCTCATAAGGACTTTCATTCTTACTGTATTCCTTGCCTTGGCCCTGGCCACAATGTTGCTAGTTGTCGATTTTGTGCTAGATTTAACCAACGCACTAAGCTTCAGTATGATTTTGCATTACATTATTTTGGCAGAAGATTTAATTATACAATGTCGTCGGGTAGCCTTCAGACTACCGGAATTCACAAGAAACGCAAAGAAAAAGAAAAGGACAGGCATCAGAGGTCCAAAACCGACTAGGCTTCTAAGCCAGTCGCCAGTTCTCAGTGAGGTGCCTTCGCAGCCCCTGATGCCCGCTACTCTAGACCTGCAGGCCACTATCGACCCCCACGTGGAGTCCACCAGGCCACTTGGAAGCTCAAGGTATTGGACCTTCGGAGACTATTCCCTCAGATGGGTCCGGAGCCGCTGAGCAGGCATCTGCTTCTGAGGGTGTTTTCAGACCTACTCAATTATACATTAAAATGACTTCAGCTTCAAAGGCAAAGACTAAAGCGCCTTTTAAAGGCAAAGACAAAAGTACAACAGCCTCATGGACAGGCCTCCATGCCCAAAAAACAGATGCTCAAAATGGCCGAAGACTTAATTACTTTGATCAGGGGTTCCCATCCCCCACCTGATAAAAGGCCTAGGCAAAAGACAGAATATGAATCTTCAGATCAGGTTTCCATTTCATCTGATTCCTCTTCTGATCAGGAATATTCTCTTCCTCCCTATGAGGATTCTGTTGCTGAAGAATCTATCCCTTCAGCCCCTCTCCTCCTGAGGATTACTCTCTTGGGGAAACCTTGCATGCCATGAGGGAGCATTTCCACTGGGAGAGCCAAGATTTTTCAAAATCTAAGAAAAGGCTCAGAGACTTCCTTTTACTACCACAACACGGGCCCCTAGCTACTCCACCTGTTAGACATTGTAGATGTATTTTCAGAGTCCAGTCTGACCCCTGACTCCTTACCTCCAGCTCCTGTTAAGCCGGACAGGTACTACAGGGTTCCTGACTCATAAATTCCTTTTCAAAAACCCTGCTGCTGACCCAGAAACTATCTCTCAGGGTCCCAAAGGGGTCAAGGCTTCCACTGCAAAAAACCCTACCCCCTCTGACAGGGATTCTAGGGCATTGGATAGATGGGGAAAAAAGATTTACACTTCTGATACCTTGGCTATAAGGGCTTTAAATTGTCAGTTTTATATGCTCAAATATCAGCAATATATTATGTCACTGCTTAAACAGAAAATGTTGATAAATTTTGAATGTGCAGAAAACAAAAAAATGCAGGATTTATTGCATGCAGCTGAACAAGTTGGAAAGCATACTTTGCAATGTGGTTTTGATTCTTTGGAGGCCTCCTGCAGGGCCGCAGTTATGGGTCCTGTCATCAGGAGGCATGCTTGGTTAAAGGAACAAAATCTGCCTGATCATGTCAAAGCAAAATTATTAGATGCTCCATTACAGCATGATACCTTAAAAGAAAATGGAGGACAAAGCTAAATATATGCAAACAGTCAAGGATTTCTTACAGGTACAGCCTCCAAGATTTAGCAAACACTGGCCTACAAAGAATTGGTCCTTTCCAGTGTCAGACCACAAAGGGGCAGATACCAGATGCCCTAGAGGCAGATCCCAGCCCCAAGGTTCATACAGGTCTAAAGAATGGGGTGCTTCTACCTCCGAAAGTGAAGACAAATCACAGCCATACAGGAAACAGTCTGTGACTTCCCCCTGCCTGTACCAAGCACTTAACTTCTGGCAGCACCATTAGGGGGAAAATAGCACTTTTTTCTCAAAATTGGCACATAACCCAGGACAAATGGGTCCTAGACAGTGTCACAAGGCTACAAGTTTCACTTCCATGCCCTGCCAAGGACAAACTGTTGGCCAGACCTGCCAAAACATCAATGGGCAGAGGCACAAAAACAAGATGTTCGTGTTACCCTGCTGCAGTAATCACACTTGGGTTATCCTGTCGTCAGGCGGTCCCGCAGTCTGCCTGAATTCCAAAGTTTTGGTCCTGCGTCGGTTGCTGTCGCTTCTTCCCTGACGTCAGTGCACCAGGGGTATACAAGAGGCATCCAATGCCATTTCTTCAGTCTTTCTTGCTGCGCGGTGCCCGAAGCAGAAGCAGTTCGCAAGTGCAAGTCGGCTGACACCTGAGATTTTCAAATCGAATTTCAGTCCGAAGTCTTCAAAGCTAAGTATCCCATTGAGGAACCTTTTCTTGCCTCAGTCCGATGTCAGAAAAAGTTAATTGCATTTCTTGTGGGAAGCAAATACCTCATAATGACTTTCATTCTTATTGTATACCTTGCCTAGGCCAAGACCATGATGTCACTGGTTGTCTGTTTTGTGCTAGGGTCAATAAGCGAACTATAAAGCGATGCTTTGATTTTGCACGACACTACTTCGGTAGAAAATTTAATTACACTGTTGTCTGAGCAACCGACTACTGGCGTGCATAAAAAAACGCAAAGATAGACAGGCAGCCTACATATAAGCCAGACTCCGAGGCCTCAGCTGGGCTGGTCGCTGGTTCTCCGGTTTTCAGTGATGTGCCTACGCAGCCCCTGGCGACCGCAGAATTGTAACCCCAGACCGCTTTGGATTCTCAAGCAGAGAGTACTAGGCCGACGCAGCCATTTTCTTTAGGCCCTACTGACAACATTGCAGAAGGAGAAGCCGGTGCTGTGGAAACACCTTCTGTTTCAGAAGGTGTCTTCAGACTGACTATTCTCACCATAAAATCTTATGCTAAGCAAAAGACTCCTCTAAAACCAAAAGACTGCACATCAGTCTCCAGTACAAGGCCCCATGCCTAAGAAACAGATGCTTAAAATGGCTGAAGATTTGATTTCTTTGATCAGGGGTTCCCAACCCCCCCCCCCTCTAGACAAATGGCCTAGACAAGAGGAGGATTATGCCTCCTCTGATCAAGTTTCCTCAGACTCCTCTGAGGAACAGGATTACTCCTTTCCCCCTTACGAAGATTCTGATGATGAAGACTCCATTCTGTCAGCTTCTCCCCCTGAAGACTATTCCTTTGGGGAAACCTTACATACCATGAGGGAACATTTTCACTGGGAAGGTCAGGACTACTCAGACTCAAAGAAAAGGCTCCAAGTTTTTTACTCCCCCAGCACAGACCACTTGCTATCCCTCCAGTTTTAGACATTGTGGATGATGTTTACTTAGTATCTAGTCTAAATCCAGATTCTCTACCTCCTGCTCCAGCCAAACCAGACAAATATTAGAGTGCCTGACTCTCACAAATTCCTTTACAAAAGCCCTGTTGCTGACAGACAATCTCCCAGGGTCCCAAAGAGGCTAAGGCTTCTATGGCTAAAAATCCTGTACCCTCTGAAAGGGACTCCAGAGCACTAGATAGGTGGGGGAAGGTTTACACCTCAGCTACTCTAGCTATGAGGGCACTAAATTGTCAATTTCACATGCTGAAATACCAGCAATTCCTAATGTCTCATTTAAAACAAAGATTAAGCACGCACCCTCAACAGTCTGAATTCAAGGAAATGCAGGATCTGTTGCATGCAGCTAAACAGATGGGCAAACATACTTTACAATGTGGATTTGATTCCTTGGAAGCTTCCTGTTGAGCAGCTGTTACTGGGTCTGTTATACGTAGATATGCTTGGTTAAAGGAACAAACTCATGTTAAAGCAAAGTTATTAGATGCACCATTACAGCACGATGTCATCTTTGGAGTTAAAGCAGAAGAGATTTTAAAGAAAATGGAGGATAAGGCAAAATCTATGCAGACAGTCAAAGATTTCTTACAGGTACAACCCCCACACTTCAGCAGAAATTGGCCAACAAAAAATTAGTGCTTTCCAAAAATTAGTGCTTTCCAGCTCCTGTCAGGCCACAGAGGGGTAAATACAGACGCCCAAGAGGCAGAGGTCAAGCACAAATCCCTTACAAACCTCGCCAATGGGGCACTGCAACACAGAAGGGAGGAGAAGACAGGCCCCAAGCTACTAGAAGACAAACACAATGACTTAACCATCAAACTGCCAAGCAAAGCTCTCTTGGCAGCTCCCTTGGGAGGAAAATTAGCACTTTTTGCAGACAACTGGCACATCATCTCAAAGGACAAATGGGTCCTAGACATTATCTCAAGGATACAGATTCCATTTCCACACCTTGCCAAGGATAAAAGGAATGCCAAACCTGCCACAAAATCAATGGACGGAGGCACAAAAATAAATTAAGCTCTCATGGACATGAGCTATTCAGTTGGTGCCTACACAGGAGCAAGGCCAAGGATTTTACTCAAGGCTCTTTGTAGTCCCCAGAAAGGACAATGCATGGAGACCCATTCTGGACCTTTCAATTCTAAACACCTACTTGCAAGCACCCAAATTCAAGATGCTAACATTACAGCAGCTTCTTCCCCATGTTGGGCAAGAAGGCTCGGCTAGTAACGTTGGACCACAAGGAGGCATACCTGTATGTCCCTATCAGACAAAATTGCAGAAGATACCTCCGTTTCATTGCAGGTTCAACCCATTACCAATTCTCTGCACTGCCCTTTGGCTTATCTACTGCACCCAGGGTCTTCACAAAATGCTTGGCACCAGTAATTGCATACTGCAGACAGAGGAATTCAAATAATACCCATACCTGGACGACTGCCTCATCCAAGTAGAAAACAAGGACATTCTCTTACAACATCTGGGGTTTGTAAAACACCTAAGTTGCTTAGGGTATGCAGTAAACAAAAAGAAATCAAAACTAGTGCCCTCACAAAATGACATTCCTGGGTGCCAGCTTGAATACAATGGCCCATGTGGCTTATTTGATGCCAGACAAACTACAACTAACTCAATACTTCAAAATAATGGCAACAAAGACCCAACTCCTTGCAAGACAAACTCTGCAGGCCTTGGGCTTCATGGCATCTTGCATACTACTAATACCATTTGCAAAACTGCATGTGAGGAAATTACAATGGTACCTGAAAAGCATATGGACTCAACACAGCCACAGCTTGGAAACAATGATACCTCTCATTCCCTGCCTTCAACAGGAGTTTCTATGGTGGTCACAGGCATGTCACCTCAACAAAGGTCAGCCTTTCACCTTACCCCCAGCCAGGCAAACTATGACAACAGATGCATCAGACTATGCCTGGGGGCACACATAGCAGGACAGTGCGTTCAAGGCATATGGACTACAGATCAAAGAAATCTGCACATCAATCAAAAAGAAATGCTAGCTGTACAGAATGCCCTGACAGCCTTCAAGGACCTCTTACATCCAGGACAGCTTATAATGACAGACAACACCACAGTTATGTGGTACATAAACAAGCAAGGGGGTACACACTCCTACCCTCTATGCAGGCAAGCAATGACCTTGTGGAACACAGCACTGGCTTACCAAGTTCAATTACAAGCACAATTCCTGCAGGAAAGAACACATTGGCAGACTACCTAAGCAGGAACATCATGGATCCCCACGAGTGGAAACTGGATTCACAAGTATTTGCAATGATAACTCAAAAATGGGGGCACCCAGACATAACTAGTTTGCCAATCCCCAAAACTATCAGCTATCAAAATTTTGCACAAGGACATTTCACCATCAAGTTTGGAAAGTGGACGCACACTTATTCAGTTGGAAAACGTTGACAGTATATGCCTTTCCTCCATTGCCCCCTTCTCACAAAGGTGCTGCTGAAAGTCCGAATGGAGACCCCGAATGATACTCATTGCCCCAGAGTGGCCACGCCAGCACTGGTACCCACTACTAAGGAATATGGCCCACAGTCCACCATGGAATTTACCACAAATTCCTCATCTGCTCACACAGCAAGGCAGTCAGATTCTGTACACAGCCAGTTCAAAACCTTAAATTTGGCTGCATGGCAAATAACCTAAACAACCAGCCAGCTCCTCTATCACAAGCTGTTATGGATGTCATTCTGGAGGCCAGGAGGCCCAGCACCAGGAAAGCCTACTCAGACAAATGGAAAAGATTTTGCACCTGGAACCAAGCTAAAGGCCAAAATCCCCTTCAGCCGGACATACCTCAGATTCTACAATATCTGAGATTTTACACAAAGGGCTTTCTTTTCATCTATTAAAATCCATGCCTCAGCTATTTTAGCTCACTACAACACGGATCCTCCCTTATTTTCACATCCACTTCTAAGACAGTACCTCAGAGGGGCCAAAAACAAGTCCTCCCAGGAGAGCACCAATGCCAACTTGGGACCTCAACTTTGTTCTGGAAAAGCTTACGCTACCACCTTTTGAACCAGCTTTCTCAGCTGATTTAAAGTTTATATCATGGAAAACTGCCCTACTGTTAGCAATTACTTCAGCCAGAAGAGTCTCAGAGCTGCAGGCACTAATGGCAGTGGAGCCTTTCCTCATTTTTCATCAAGACAGAGTCTCTATGAACTAACCCTTCCTTTATGCCAAAGGTGGTATCCAGTGTGGCTCTAAATCAAACCATCCACTTACCCACCTTCTTCCCAAATCCACAGAACAAAGGAGAAAGACTCCTGCACTCCTTGGACATTCACAGGCAACTATGTTACTACTTTGATAAAACTAAGGTTTTCAGAAAATCTGACCAGCTTTTTGTATCCTATGCTACAGCATCACAAGGAAAGGCCTTCTCAAAACAGACTATTTCCAAATGGATAGCGCATTGCATACGTTTTTGCTACACCCATCATGGAAAACCAGTTCTTGCTAGCATAAGACCCCACTCCACCAGGGCAGCAGCTACATCTACAGCCTTCCTCATGGAGGTGCCAACCAAGGATATCCTGGAAGTTGCAACTTGGAGGTCAGTACACACCTTCACCAAACACCATCACTTACCACTTTACTCTAAGACTAGAGCTGGCTTTGCCACTGCAGTTTTGCAGGGCCTTCTAGCCTCCTCTAACCCTGTTTGACTCCATCTCCCATTCTTAGCTTTGGGATTCAACCCAAGTGTGATGACTGCAGCAGGGTAACACGAACATAGTACAGTTTTGTATCTACCATAAATGTAGATGTTCGAGTCTATACCCTGCTGCAATTCAGGTTACTGGCCCTCCATCCCCTCTGACCTAACTGAAACCTCTCTATACCTTAAAATCTGATGCAACCTGTAGGGTGTGTTTGCTTATAGCTGGAGGTATGTTTTGTTTGTGCTAAACTTTTATCATTGGTACTATCTACTGACCACCTTTCTGGGGGGGCACCTGACATCTGGGGCAAGAAAAACTGAAGAAATGGCGTTGGATGCCTCTTGTATACCCCTGGCGCACTGACGTCAGGGAATAAGCGACAGCAACCGATGCCGGACCAAGACTTTGGAATTCAGGCTGACTGCGGGACCGCCTGACAGGATAACCCCAGTGTGATTACTGCAGCAGGGGTATACACTCGAACATCTACATTTATGGTAGGTACAAAACTGTACTTTTCATCCCTCATGGACATGAGGTCTATTCAACAAGTACCAGAGCAAGAGCAGGGACTAGGATTTTATTCGACTGTTCTTGGTACCAAGAAAGGACAAGACCTGGAGGCCAATATTGGACCTATCTATTCTAAACACAAATCTGGATATACCAAAATTCAAAATGTTAACTCTACAACAGCTTCTGCCCATGCTGGAGAAGGCTTGGCTTGTGACATTAGACCCAAGAGGCATACCTGCATGTCCCAATCAGACAAACATGCAGAAGATACCTCCGATTCAAAGCTGGCTCAGTGCACTACCAATTCTCTGCACTGCCCTTTGGCTTATCTACTGCGCCCAGGGTCTTCACAAAGTGCCTGGCACCAGTAATTGCATTCTGCAGACAGAGGAATACAAATGTATCCTTACATGGATGACTGCCTCATTCAAGCCGAGAACAAGGACGTTCTGCAGCATCTGGCATTTGTAAAGAGATTTCTAACAGGCCTAGGGTACACGGTCAATGAAAAGAAATCAAAACTAGTACCTTCTCAAGAGATAATATTCCTGGGTGCAAGCTTAAATACAACTGCCCAGATGGCTTATCTCACGCCAGACAAAGGCAACTGACTACCTATTTCAACCTGTTGGCAACCAGTTATCTGCAAGAAAAATTTTGCAGGCTTTGGGCTTCATGGCATCCTGCATTCTACTAATTCCATATGCGAGACTGCATATGAGGAAACTTCACTGGTACCTAAAAAGTGTTTGGACTCAACATTGCCGCAGCCTGGAAACAATTACTCTCATTCCCTGCCTGCAACAGGAGTTTCGATGGTGGGCGAAGGCTTGTCACCAGAACAAGGGACAGCCATTCACATTACCCCCAGCCATGCAGACATTAACAGATGCATCAGATTATGCCTGGGGGGCCCACATGGCAGGAAGATGTATTCATGGCACATGGTCCGTAAACCAAATGCATCTACATATCAATCAAAAAGAGATGCTAGCTGTTCAGAATGCCCTGACAGCCTTCAAGGACCTACTGCATCCGGGACAACTACTGATTAGACAGACAACACCACGGTCATGTGGTATATAAACAATAGGGGAGGCACTCATTCCTTACCCCCTTTGCAGACTAGCTATGACTTTGTGGGACACAGCATTGACTTGCCAAGTACATCTGCAGGCACAATTCCTGCCAGGAAGGATAAATACTCTAGCAGACGAACTAAGCAGAAAACTCATGGATCCCCACAAGTGGAAATTGGATTCACAAGTCTTCAGCATGATGACAAGGAAGTGGGGATGCCTGGATATAGATCTATTTGCCTCTCCTCACAACTACCAACTAAAGATTCTGCACAAGGACTTATCACAGACAAGCATGGAAAGTGGACGGCCCTATCTTTCAGTTGGAAAAACTTAGCGGTATATGCCTTTCCACCACTGCCTCTCCTCCCCAAAATACTCCTAAAGGTCAGACAAGAGAAGCCAAAGATACGGATTGCCCCAGACTGGCCACACCAGTACTTGCATCTAATCCTAAGGAACTTGTCTCAATGCCCAGCCTGGACTTTGCCTCAAATACCTCCTCTACTGTCCCAACAAAACAATCCGATTCTGCACGGCCAACTCAAGACCTTAAATCTGGCAGCATGACTGATGTAGTCATACAAAACACACCTCTCACTAAAGCTGTGATGGGTGTCATTTTGGAGGCTAGAAGGCCTAGTACCAGAAAATCTTACGCTGGAAAATGGAAGAGATTCTGTGCTTGGAACCAGGCACAAGGAATTGACACAGCTGTACCAAATATTTCTCAGATTTTGCAATACTTAACTGAGATGCTGGACAAAGGCCTATCTTTCATCAATGAAAATTCATGCCTCTGCCATTTTGGCTCATTACAATACAGAGCCACTAATATTTTCTCATCCTTCAAGGCAGTACCTCAGAGGAGCCAAAAACTTAAGGCCTCCAAGGAGATCGCCAATACCTGCATGGGACCTCAATTATGTTTTGGAAAAACTCACCCTGCCTCCTTTTGAGCCAGCTGCTACAGCTGATAGTTTTTATCTTGGAAAACAGGTCTGCTCCCTCTGCAAGATGAGTCTCAGAGCTACAGGCACTCATGGCTGTGGAACCTTTTTATCATTTTTTTATCCAGACAGGGTTTCTCTTAGGACAAACCCGACATTTATGCTTAAGGTAGTGTCCAGTGTGGCCCTTAACCAAACTGTTCCATCTGCCTACTTTTTATCCAAACCCACAGAATAAGGGGAAGAGAATTCTACATACTTTGGACATAGACAGCTATGCTTCTACTTGAACAGAACCAAAGCTTTCAGAAAGACAGAGCAATTACTAGTGGCATATGCTGCAGGTTCACAAGGAAAGGCCATCTCAAAGCAGACTATTCAAAGTGGATAGGCCACTGCATTCGTTTCTGCTCTTCACAGCATGGCAAGCCAGTGCCTAAGGGCATTAAGCCACATTCAACCACAGCAGCAGCCACTTCAGCAGCCTTCCTCAGGGGCGTACCAACCGAAGACATTTTAGAGGCTGCTACCTGGAGTTCAGTGCACACCTTTACAAAGCACTATCATTTACCACTCTACTCTAAATCCAGGGCAGGCTTTGCCACTGCAGTTCTGCAGGGCCTCTTAGCCGCTCCTAATGCTATTTAACTCGAGTCTCCCAACCATAGCTCTGGGATTCAACCCAAGTTTAATGACTGCAACAGTGAAACACGAAGAACATAGTACAGTTGTGTACACTTGCCATAAATGTAGATGTTAGTGTTCACTGTTGCAGTCCAGGGTACCCACCTGCCATCCCCCATATCTTTGCTGGATCTTATCTGCACTTCTCTAATCTATACAACCTATGTGGTGTATTTTCTTGTAGATGAAGATAAAATGTATTTTGGTGCATGCATGTTTTATTGACATTTTTAGCCTACCCTTTTGGGGGGCACCTGACATCTGAGGCAAGAAAAACTGAAGAAAATGGCGTCTGCTGCATCTTTTATACCCCTGGCACCCTGATGTCAGGGAAGAGGTGACAGCAACTGATGCTGGATCTAGACTTTAGTTATCCTGCTGGCAGGCTACCCTCAGCCAGCCTGAATCCCAAAGTGTAATGACTGCAACAGTGAATACACTAACATCTACATTTATGTAAGTGTACACAACTGTACTTTGCTGGTACTCAGTGAAGCACTTTCGCAGCCCCTGATGCCCACTACTTTTGATTTGCAGGCCTCTACTGAGACTAATTCTGAGTCAGGTATGCCACGAGACACTTCAGGTATTGAAACTGTGGATGTCTCTCCCTTAGATGGGTCCGGAGCTGCTGAGCAGGCACCGGCTTCTGAGGGTGATGTCCTTCAAGAATGCAACTGCAGTCTTGACATATGGGTTGTCCTGCCTCAGGTAGCACTTCGGTCGGCCGGATTCCAAAGTCTGGGTCTGGCGTCGGCTGATGTCTCCTCTTCCCCGACGTCAGAGCGGCTGGGGTATAAAAGCATCAGCCGACGCCATCTTCAGTCTTTCTTGCCGCACGGTGCCCAAAGCAGAAGCAGTTCGCAAGTGCCGGTCGGCCAGCTCCTGTGTTTTCAGATCTGAAGTCATCAAAAAGCTAAGTACCCCGTTGGGGAACCTTTTCTTGCCTCAGTCGATGTCAGATAAAACTGCAAAAGTTAATTGCTTGTCTTGTGGTAAACAAATACCTCATAAGGACTTCCATTCTTACTGCCTTCCCTGCCTCGGCCCAGAACACGATGTCTCGGCCTGTGCTGCCTGTGCTTGCTTCAATAAGCGCACACTTAGGTGCCGGGCAGAATTTGCTGAAGACTTTTTTGGGGAAAATTACTCCTATATAATGCCGTCGGAAATACCAACAGCACATTTCCAAAAAATGGAGGGACCGGGACCAACATTCGCGGCCCGCAACTTCCACCAACACCATGCTAAAGCCTACTGCGAGTGCATCAGTCTCTTCGGAGGCGGTAATTCAACCGCTCCAGGCAGACTACACCGCTTTACCGCACACTTCGGTCCCAGAGGCTACCCCGGTGCCAGTTGTTGATTTTCCTCCTGAAACCGAAGCCCAAGATTTGCCTGACACCATACCGGTGGACAAAGTTACTCTGGCACGTGGGGCAGCTAGGCCTCCTGTGTCTGTCCAAGGCCTACACACGTGCTAAGGCTGCCAGGCTAAGTCTCACCCTCCTAAGTCTTTTTCATAGGGTCCCACTTCTGATAAACAGATCATGACTTTAGCTGCAGATCTAATTTCTTTAATCAGGGGCTCTCAGGCTCATCCAGACAGAGGTTCTCAGCCGCCTTCAGACAAAAGGCCTAGGGTTGAGCATGCAGATGCCCTTTCCTCAGATGAAGCCTCTGGTGAGTCAGGCCATTCAGATTCCCAGGAAGAATCCTTCCCGGCCTACGAGGATTCTGATGCTGATGAATCCATTCCTTCTGCCTCTCCTCCTGAGGATATTTCAGGAAAATTCTCCATTCTATGAGAGCATTTTCAGTGGCAGGGCCAGGATTTCTCCGACTCCAGGAAAAGGCTTTGGGCTTTCCTTAAGTTACCCCAGCACAGGCCTTTAGCTATACCCCCAGTGTTGGATGTCTTGGATGATGTGTACTCAGACTCCAGTGCTTCTCCTGATTCTCTCCCTCCTGCTCCTGTCAAGCCAGACAGATATTACAGGGTTCCCGAAACTCATAAGCATCTCTTTAAGGCCCACTCTGTGGATCTAAAAACTATTTCCCAGGGGCCCAAACGAGTGGGCACTTCCATGGCCAAAAATCCTTTGCCCGTAGACAGGGAATCTAGGTCCCTGGAGAGGTGGGGTAAAAAAGTTTATACTTCATCCACCCTTGCCATGAGGGCACTTAACTGTCTTTATCATATGTTTCAGTATCAGGATTTCTTGATGGATGATTTGCAGAAAAGGTTAGCCTCTCCTGAGCCTTTAGATAGAAAGGCCTTGCAGGATTTGGTTCATAATACTCAGCAGGTTAGCAATCATTTTCTTCAGTGTGGTTGATGCATTGGAAGCTTCATGTAGGGCAGCTATGACAGGGGCCGTCATACGTAGACATGCTTGGTTGAAAGAACAGACCTTGCCAGATCATGTTAAAGTAAAGCTTTTAGATGCACCTCTGGAAAAAGACAAGCTATTTGGTGCTAATGCACAGGGTGCGTTGAAATCAATTGAGGAAAAGGCTAAATCAGTACAAACAGTCAGATTTCCTCCAGGTTCAGCCACCAAGGTTCAGTAGGAATTGGCCTTCGAAGAATTGGTCCTTTCCAGACACTGACAAGTTCCAAAGGGGAAAAAAAACAGGCGTGCTCGAGGTAGAGGGCAATACCGAGGCTCCTACAGGGGCCGCCAATGGCAACCGACTAATCAGAGAAGTGGCGCAGGGAGTTCTACTGCTCCACAGGGACAATCACAATGATTTGACTTTGACACCGCCAACCAAGGCTCAAAGAGAAGCACCTTTAGGCGGAAAATTATCTTTATTTTCAAAAAATTGGCATGTTTTTACAAAGGCAAATGGATTTTGGACATAATAGACTAAGGTTACAGGTTCCACGTCCATACCTTACCAACAAGACAAGGCATGCCAAACCTGCCACAAAATCAAAGGACAGAGGCACTCATACAAGTTTCAAACCTGTTACAGATCAAAGCAATAGAAAAGGTTCCTCCTCAGGAACAAGGCCAGGGATTCTACTCAAGACTGTTCCTTGTTCCAAGAAAAGAAAAGCAATGGAGACCTATACTGGACTTGTCCGCTCTAAACACTTCTTATTGTACCAAAATTCAAAATGCTGACGTTACAGCAACTCCTTCCCATGTTGGGCAAGGGGGTCTTGGCTGGTTACTCTGGACCTCAAGGAGGCATACCTGCATGTCCCAATCAGACACAGCTGCAGAAGATACCTCAGATTTCTTGCAGGGTCAGAGCATTATCAATTCTCAGCATTGCCTTTTGGCTTATCTACTGCGCCCAGAGTATTCACGAAATGCCTGGCATCAGTAATTGCACATTGCAGACTTCAGGGGATACAAATATACCCTTACCTGGACGACTGCCTTATACAAGCGGACAGCAAGCAAGCCTTGATAAGAAACTTGAATTATGTCATTCACTTACTACAGGCTTTGGGATACACAGTCAACATTCAAAAATCAAGACTACTGCCATCCCAACAAATAATTTTTCTAGGAGCCAAACTGGACACACTCACAAATGGCTTTCCTCACAGAAGAAAAACAAGAACAATTACCAGATTACTTCAAAAGTCTAGCAAAGCACACCCAGATGACTGCAAGGAAAATCCTGCAGGCCCTGGGTTTCATGGCATCTTGCATTCTTCTGATTCCACCGGCAAGACTACACATGAGAACTACAATGGTACCTAAAAAGTTTATGGTCTCAATACAGCCACAACTTAGAAGCAATTATTCCACTCATCCCATGTCTACAAAAGGAATTTTTGTGGTGGGCACAAGCAAGCCAGCTAAACAAAGGCATGTCTTTCAACAAACCTCAAGCAAGTCAAACCATTACATCAGACGCCTCAGATCATGGATGGGGGGCGCACATGGAAGGCAGATGCATGCAAGGGCAATGGGCACCCCGGGAATTGCATCTGCACATCAATCAAAAAGAGATGCTGGCAGTGATTTCATGCAGTCGAGGCCTTCGGAAAATTTCTTCAGCAAGGTCATCTGCTAATAGACAGACAGCACCACTGTTATGTGGTACATAAACAAGCAGGGAGGCACCCATTCTTACCCCCTCTGCAGACTAACAATGACTCTTTGGGAAAAGTCCCTGAAACTGAACATACAGTTGCAATCCCAGTTTGTTCCAGGCAAGGACAATGTTCTGGCGGACAGTCTAAGCAGAAACATTATGGACCCGCACGAATGGATGTTGCATCCAGACATTTTTTCACAAATAATTTGTGCATGGGTAAGGCCGGACATAGATCTCTGCCTCGCACCTCAATCATCATCTGAAGAAGTTCTGCTCAAGGACACACCATCCTCAAGCCTGGAGAATGGATGCTCTCTCTTTCAGTTGGAATTCTCTAACAATCTATGCATTTCCACCTCTACCATTAATGACCAAGGTGTTACTGAAGGTCAAAGCAGAACAACCGAAAGGCATTTTGATAGCTCCAGACTGGCCAAGACAGCACTGGTATCCATTACTAAGGAGCATAACTCGCACCAAGCCATGGCTCCTACCTCAATGGCCTCTGCTTATAACTCAGCACAATTACAGGACTGTTCATCCCAACCTGCAAACATTGCAACTGACAGCTTGGAGGGTTCCATGACTTCTCCCCATATCTCTCTCTCTCTCCAAAAAAGTTCAAGAGATCTTACTGGAAGCACGCAGGCCTTCCACCAGAAAAACGTATTCAGCCAAATGGAAGAGATTCAACATCTGGAATGCCAACAAGGGTCAGGATGCATCAGTAATGAGCATCCGACAGATACTAGACTACTTGGCAGAAATGCTTCACAATGGCCTTTCATATTCTTCCATAAAAATACACGCTTCAGCAATTTCAGCAAAATACAACTGTGATCCACCTGTGTTTTCACATCCTTTGCTAAGACAGTTTCTAAGAGGGATAAAGAATATTAAACCTCCAAGAAAACCACCAGTGCCTGCATGGGACCTCAACTTCATCTTGGAAAAATTAACTCTTCCTCCTTTTGAGCCAGCAGCATCTTCAGAATTGCAATTTCTCTCCTGGAAAACAGTTTTCCTGTTGGCAATTACTTCAGCAAGAAGAGTCTCGGAGATACAGGCCCTCATGGCAGTACCTCCATTTCTCATTTTCCATCAGGACAGAGTCTCTAAGAACCAATCCTTCATTCATGCCAAAAGTGATATCCAGGGATGTCCTTCAAGGATGCATCTGCAGTCTTTACAAATGGGTTGTCCTGTCAGGCAGCCCTTCGGTCGGCCGGATTCCAAAGTCTGGGTCTGGCTTCGGCTGGTGTCGCACTTCACCCGACGTCATTGCAGCAGTTATTCGGGTATAAAGGCATCAGCAGACGCCATTTTCCCCAGTCTTTCTTGCCGCGTGGCGCCCGAAGCAGAAGCTGTTCGCAAGTGCCGGTCTGTCAGATCCAGAGATTACTACTACCGAATACTACTTCGAAGACTTCTATAAAGCTAAGTACCCCGTTGGGGACTCTTTCTTGCCTCAGCCGATGTCAGAGAAAGTTAATAACTGTTTATCTTGTGGGAAACAAATACCTCATAAAGATTTCCACTCCTATTGCATACATTGTTTAGGCCCAGACCACGACGTAGCAGCTTGTCTAGCCTGTGCTTCTTTTAACCGACGGACGCTTAGACGTCGATCGGAGTTTGCTGAACAGATTTTCGGCTCCGATTTTGCCTACATTATGCCGTTGGATCCTCCAACTACGCAAATAACCAAAAAACGCAAAGAAAAGGACCGACACTCGCGGTCCGCGGTTTCGGCCGAAACCGCGGTTAAGCAAACCACGAGTGTCTCTGTTTCGGCCGACACCGAGCAAGCGGTTCTTTCTTCAGCCGATAACATGCCTTCTACCGAGGCCTCTTCTAACCTGGTAGAAACGGCTTCTGAAATCCAACCTTCTGTTGCGGTTTCACAGGATTTATCAGACACCATTCCCCTGGATGTTTCAACCCCTGCACGTGGAGCTGCTAGGCCTCCTCCGGCTATGTCTATTAAAGCCTTTGCCAGGGCTAAAGCAGCCAAAGCATCAAAACCTGTGCCTGCCAAGCCCCCCTCACAGGCCCAGCACCAGCTCCCATATGCTTTCTTTGGCTGAGGATCTCATCTCTCTAATTCGTGGAGCCCAGCCTCATCCAGACAGGGCCTCTCCCTCCTACAGAAAAGAGGCCTAGAGCAGAGCCCCCTGAGCCAGTATCCACAGATGATTCCTCTGATGACTCAGAACATACAGACCCTCCTGAGACTTCTTATTCTTACGAAGACTCTGATGCTGAGGAGTCCATCCCTTCAGCCTCTCCTCCTGAGGAATTTTCCTTTGGGGAAACCTTGCATGCTATGAGGGAACAATTTCAGTGGCAGGGCCAAGATTTCTCACTCTAGAAAAAGGCTTAGGACCTTTCTACATTTGCCACAGCATAGGCCTTTAGCTATACCTCCAGTTCTATCTGTTGTTGATGATGCATTTAATGATGCTTGCACTGCTCCTGATTCTTTACCTCCGGCTCCTGCTAAGCCCGATAGGTACTACAGGGTCCTGGACACTCATCACCATTTATATAAGGCTCCTTTTGCAGATCCAGAGACTATCTCCCAGGGTCCTAAAGCTGTAGCAGCTACTTCTACTAAAACCCTCCCTCTGAAAGGGAATCCAGGTCCTTAGAGAGATGGGGTAAAAAAGTTTACACCTCTGCTACTTTGTCAGCTAGAGCTTTGAACTGCCAATTTCATATGATTCAATATCAAGAGTTTATGCTTGACCAGTTGACTAAAAAGCTGTCCTCTGAAGAATCTCTAGATAAAAAGTATGTTCAAGAAATGGTACATAACATACAGCAGGTTAGTAACCATTCTTTAAAATGTGGCTATGATGCACTGGAGGCTTCCTTTAAATCAGCCATGACTGGCACAGTTATCAGGAGGCATGCATGGTTGACAGAACAGGCATTACCAGACCATGTCAAATCTAAGCTTTTGGATGCACCTATGGACAAGGTCAATTTATTTGGTTCCCCTGCACAGCAGGTACTAAAAAAGATGGAAGAGAAAGCAAAATCTGTGCAAACAGTGAAAGATTTCTTACAAGTTCAACCTCCAAGGTTTAGCAGGAACTGGCCCTCCAAGAATTGGTCCTTTCCGGACTCCTCTAAGGCACAAAGAGGCAGGAATAGGCGCTCTAGAGGCAGAAACCAATCCAGGGGTGCCTACAGGGGTCGCCGGTGGCAAGGTAACAACCAACGAGGCACGGATACAGCCACCACCACTACAACAACTCAATCACAGTGACTTGGCGGTGGCACCGCCTACCAGGGAACAACTAGAAGCACCCTTAGGCGGAAAGCTAACCTTATTTTCAAGAAACTGGCACTGCATTACAAGAGAGAAATGGATTTTGCAAACTATAGACCAAGGTAACAGGTTACATTTCCATACTCTACCAGGAAAGAGAGGAATGCCAAACCTACCACCTTCTCAAAGGACAGAAGCTGTAAAACAAATATCTCAATTATTAAGAATGAGAGCTGTGGAAAAGGTACCATCTATGGAGCAAGGAAAGGGATTTTACTCCAGACTCTTCCTGGTACCAAGAAAAGAAAACAAATGGAGGCCTATTCTAGACCTGTCCGCTTTAAACACATTCCTCATTGTTCCAAAATTCAAAATGCTGACCCTACAGCAGCTTCTTCCCATGCTGGGCAAGGAGTCTTGGCTGGTAACTCTAGATCTCAAGGAGGCATACCTGCACGTCCCCATAAGACCAATTTGCAGAAGATACCTCAGATTTCTTGCAGGATCAGAGCATTATCAATTCTCAGCATTGCCCTTTGGCTTATCTACTGCACCCAGAGTGTTCACGAAATGCCTGGCATCAGTAATCGCTCATTGCAGACTTCAGGGGATTCAAATCTATCCCTACCTGGACGACTGCCTGATACAAGCGGACAACAAAAACAAACTAACAGAAGACTTACAAAGAGTCATTTACCTGCTGCAAGCCCTGGGATATACAGTCAATACAAAAAAGTCAAGGCTGATTCCATCCCAAAGAATAACCTTTCTGGGTGCAGAACTGGACACATCAAAACAAATGGCATTTTTAACTGCAGAAAAGAAAGAGCAACTTCTTGGCATTAACAAAGAAGAACCATCTAACTGCAAGGAAAGTGCTACAAGCTCTAGGCTTCATGGCATCCTGCATAATACTGGTCCCTCATGCCAGGCTGCATATGAGAAAGCTACAGTGGTACCTAAAGAATTTGTGGTCCCAGCACAAGCACAGCCTAGAAACCAAAATTCCAATGATCCCATGCCTGAAGCAAGAGTTCCTATGGTGGGCTCAGGCCTGCCAATCAAACACAGGATTGCCCTTCTGCAAAAGTCAACCAAGACAAACCATCACGACAGATGCCTCAGACCTCGGTTGGGGGGGCACACATGCTGGGCAAGTGCATTCAAGGCTTATGGACTCAAGACCAGCTGCATCTGCACATAAATCTAAAAGAAATGATGGCAGTAAAATTGGCAATCCAGGCATTCAGACCTTTTCTCCAAGAAGGCCAGTTGATGATAAGGACAGACAACACCACAGTTGTGTGGTACATCAACAAACAGGGAGGCACACACTCATATCCTCTATGCCGGCTGGCACTGGACCTATGGGATGTGGCTCTGAGCTACAACATTCAGTTACAGGCAATTTATGTGCCAGGGAAGAAACATTCTAGCAGACATATTAAGCAGAACTACAACAGATGCCCACGAATGGATGCTGCATCCGGACATCTTCAAGGCCGTCACAAGAGAATGGGGATTACCACAAATAGACTTGTTTGCATCCCCATTCAATCACCAGTTGAAGAAATTCTGCACAAGGACTTACCACCCACTTGCTTGGAAGGTGGGCCCCCTATCTTTCAGTTGGAAAAGCCTGACAGCATACGCATTCCCACCACTTCCTTTGATGCACAAGGTGCTTCTGAAGATCAAAGAGGACCGTCTGAGAATCATTCTGATAGCTCCAGACTGGCCAAGACAACATTGGTACCCACTGCTGAGGAGCATGTCCCGGGAACAAATATGGACACTGCCCCTGATCCCATTACTGTTAACACAGAACAACTACAACATCCCGCATCCAAACTTAAAAACTCTGCAGCTAACTGCCTGGAACATTACATAACAGCAATTAACCCAAATTTATCCCAAAGGGTTAAAGACATAATCCTGGAGGCTCGTAGACCTTCAACAAGAAAGAATTATGCAGCAAAATGGAAAAGATATCTCATCTGGAGTACTGCAAAGGGGCAAGATGTGACACTGGTGAACATAGCCAACATCCTGGAGTACTTGGCGGAGCTCTTCCATACAGGCCTGTCCTATTCTTCCATCAAGATACATGCATCAGCTATTTCAGCAGAATACAGCTTGGATCCTCCTGTCTTCTCGCATCCTCTGCTCAGACAGTTTGAGAGGAATTAAAAATGTAAAACCTCCCAGGAAACCTCCATTGCCAGCATGGGACTTTAACTTTGTGCTAGAAAAACTGACTCTTCCCCCTTTCGAACCAGCAGCAACAGCAGAATTACAATACTTATCCTGGAAGACTGCTTTCCTGCTGGCAATAACTTCAGCAAGAATGGTCTCTGAACTACAGGCATTAATGGCAGTGCAACCCTTCCTGATCTTCCATCAAGATAGTGTCCATGAGAACAAATCCTACATTTATGCCTAAGGTGGTATCCAGAGTCTCTTTAAATCAGGCTATCCACCTTCCTACATTCTTCCCCAACCCACAGAACAGGGGAGAAAAAGGCTCTTGCATACCTTGGATGTACATAGACAATTACGCTACTACCTGGACAAGACAAAAAACAATAGAAAAACTGACCAGCTTCTGGTAGCATATGCAACAGGAAAGGAAGGAAAACCAATTTCAAAACAGACAATCTCCAAATGGATAGGAAATTGCATTAGATTTTGTTACTCCTACCATGGAAAGAAAGCTCCAGAGAACATCAGGCCTCACTCCACAAGGGCTACAGCCACTACCACAGCTTTCTTACGAGGAGTGGCTACCAAGGACATTATAGAGGCTGCTACTTGGACCTCCGTGCATACATTTGCCAAGCATTATAATTTACCTCTATACTCTAGATCCCGTGCTGGTTTTGCCACTGCTGTTTTGCAAGGGATCCTAACTACACCATAATCTCTTCTCATTTCCTCCTCCCTAGTTTAGCTATGGTATTCTACCCATTTAAAGACTGCAGATGCATCCTTGAAGGACATAGTACAGTTTTGTACCTACCATAAATGTAGATGTCCGAGAGGAATGCATCTGCAGTCAGGATTACCCACCCTCCTTCCCCTCTGAGGTACTCCTAGGGTATTTGCCAATCTTCAGCTAGCTTGGGGGGGATCTATTATGGTGTATTTGTTTGTATATATGTACATACATGCTTATTTTGTTTGCTCTCTACTACTTGGAAACTTTGGCATTTATCCAAATTTAGCCATCCAAGAGGGCACCTGGCATCTGGGGCAAGAAACACTGAGGAAAATGGCGTCGGCTGATGCCTTTATACCCGAATAACTGCCACAATGACGTCGGGTGAAGTGCGACACCAGCCAAAGCCAGACCCAGACTTTGGAATCCGGCCGACCGAAGGGCTGCCTGACAGGACAACCCATTTGTAAAGACTGCAGATGCATTCCTCTCGGACATCTACATTTATGGTAGGTACAAAATTGTACTTTTCTCTAAATCAAGCAATTCACCTGCCTACTTTCTTTCCCAATCCTCAAAATAAAGGAGAAAAGCTTCTGCACACTTTGGACATACACAGGCAATTGCGCTACTACTTGGACAGAACAAAGGCCAACAAAGTCTGACCAACTATTTGTAGCTTATGCTGCTGGAGTACAAGGGAAAGGCATTTTCCAAACAAACAATTTCAAAATGGATTGGAAACTGCATCAGATTCTGCTACTCTTTCCATGGAAAAGGTGTGCCAGCCAATATCAGGCCACACTCCACCAGAGCTACAGCTACCTCCACAGCCTTTCTAAGAGGGGTGGCTACAAAGGACATTCTAGAAGCTGCTACATGGAGCTCCGTGCATACATTTTCCAAACATTACAACCTGCCTTTATATTCCAGATCCCGAGCAGGCTTTGCTTCTGCAGTCCTGCAGGGCATTTTAGCTACACCATCCTTATCTTGGATCCTACCACCCCCAGCTTGGCTATGGTATTCAACCCATGTCAGGACTGCAGTTGCATTCTTGAAGGACATAGTACAGTTTTGTACCTACCATAAATGTAGATGTCCGATAGATATGCAACTGCAGTCAGGTTTACCCTCCCTCCTTCCCCTCTGTGGTATTTCCTGGGTACTTATCCCTCTTATAGCTAGCTGGGGTTATCTATTATGGTGTATTTGTTTTATATTACTGTGCATGTTTGGAATTTTTTTGCCTCTCTCCAAATTTAGCCTTCCTTAGAGGGCACCTGGCGCAAGAAAAACTGAGGAAGATGGCGTCGGCTGACGCTTTTGTACCCCAGGCGCTCTGACGTCGGGGAGAGGGTGACATCAGCCAATGCCGGACCCAGACCTTGGCATCCGGCCGACCGAAGGGCTGCCTGAGGCAGGACAACCCATATGTAAGGACTGCAGATGCATTCCTATTGGACATCTACATTTATGGTAGGTACAAAACTGTACTTTGTGTACACTTACCATAAATGTAGATGTTAGAGTGTATTCACTGCTGCAGTCTGGATTACCCACCCGCCAACCCCCTTTCTATACCTTCACTATACTCAAAAGCTTTTGTGGTGTATTTGCTTTTAGTTGAACGTAAATTTTATGTTTATAAAGTGCATTTATATATTTACAATTTTATAGATATATTTTTGCTCCCCATTTGGGGGGAATCTGACATCTTGGGCAAGAAAAACTGATTAAAATGGCGGCTGCATGTTTTATACCCCTGACGACCTGACATCCTGGAAGAAGAGACAGCAACCGATGCAGGACCCAAGACACTTATTCAGGCCGACTGAGGGTAACCTGCTAGCAGATAACCCAAATGTAATGACTGCAACAGTGAATGCACTCTAACATCTACATTTATGGTAAGTGTACACAACTGTACTTTCTGTCTAAAACTACAGAGTTTCTAAGGCCGAGCGTACGAGATACGCCTAAAAAACCTACTACCCAAACTCAAGCACCTGCTTCCTTGCTACAACATCAAATGCTTAAAATGGCAGAAGACCTGATTATGTTGATTAGGAGAAGCCAGCCTTCCCTGCCAAACAAGAGACCTGTCCCCAGCAGCTTTAAATGACCAAGAGTCAGACTGAGGTTTTTGAATAGGAAGACATGCCTTTACCTGCTTGAGGATTGTGATGCAGAAGACTCCATTCCTTCTGATTCCCCTCAACAGGATTTCTCTTTTGGGAAACCCCTACATACTTTAAGAGAGCATTTCCACTGTGAATGCCAGGATTATCCTCAGTCCAATTTGCCACAACATAGACCTTTAGCTATCCCTCCTGTTGTGGATGATGTCTTTATGGAATCCAGTCTAATTCTGGATACTTTACCCCCCCTGCTCCAGGGAAACCAGAGTCCCCGACTCAAATTGCTTTTCAGAAATCCTACTGCTGACCCAGAGGTAATTTCCCAGGAGCCTAAAGGTATGAAAGCAACTACAGCTAAGAAGCCCCCACCCCTTTGGACATATTTCAGAGCTTTAGACAGATGGGGTAAAAGTGTACACCTGCAACTCTCACCATTAGGGAATTGAATTGACAGTTTCACATGCTGAAATATCAGCAACTTATTAAGCAAAAATTATGTACCTTTACAGATTCTGCAGAAGTAAATTACAGGAGCTTTTGCATTCTGCAAGCCAAGTCAGCATGCATACCTTGCAATGTGGCTTTGATGCCATATAAGCATCTTGCAGGGCAGCAGTCACTAGTGTTCTGTACTGAGAAGGCATATTTTGGCTTAAGGACCTTGCCAGACCATGTCAAATCAAAATTACTAGATGCTCCTTTGAGCAAGGACAGTCTGGCACCAAAGCAGAAGAGGTTCTAAAAAAAGATGGAAGAAAAAGCTAAGTCTATGCAGACTGTCAAAGATTTATTGCAAGTGCAGCCTCCAAGATTCAGTAGGCATTGTCCCTCCAAACACTGGTCCTTTTCAGCTCCCTCAAGGCCATCTCAAACTAGACCCAGGGAAAACAGACCCTCAGATTAGTCTCTGGATATGCAGAGATTTAAGCAATGGGAGTACCTCCACTTCTAAAATGGAGAGTGCTAAGCACCCCCTTACGGAAATAATTCACAATGACTTCTCAACTTCACACCTCACTTCTGCCCAGTTGCTCGTGCCCCTAGGAGAAAATCTTGCCCATCATGCAAAAAATTGGACCTCCATCACCAAAGACAGATAGGTCCTCAACATTGTATCCCAGAGATACAAATTTTACTTCCACTCACTGCCAACCCCAAAAGGGTTACCAGACTTTGCTCCAAACTAGTGGGCAGAGGCACAAAACCACATTCAATCCCTGCTCTCCATAAGGGCAATTCAACCTGTTCCTGCAGAAAAGACAGGGGAAGGGTTTTATGCCAGAATTTTCCTGGTACCCAGAAAAGAGGGCACTTGACACCCAATCCTAGAGTTTTCCATTCTAAACACCTTCCTAGTGGTACCAAAACTCAAAATGCTCACCCTTCAGCAGCTTCTCCCTATGCTGTCCAAAGATCCCTGGTTAGCCACCCTAGACCTAAAAGAAGCCTATTTGCATATCCCTATCAGGGACTCGTGCAAGAAATACCTACGTTTCAGGGCAGGATCTATGCATTGTCAGTTGTCTGCACTTACCTTTGACTTCTCCACTGCTCCCAGAGTCTTCACAAAATGCCTGGCGCCAGCCATTGCCTATTGCAGACAGACTGATTCAAATTTACTCTTACTTGGATGATTGCCTGATTCAGGCAGACAGGAAAAGCTGTTGCAGCACCTGCCATTTATAGGTTCATATGTAGGTACTAGGCTATTGGCCCTGGGGCCTATACAAGCCCAGCCAAAAAACTACCCTGGCTTTTGCCACCCAAGAAAATTATTTTCCTGTGCCACTGTCAAGCAGAACCACAGAGATGATCCCCGGGGTGAATTTCCTATTTCCCATCCAATCATCAAGATTTTTCTTGAGTGCTAATGAGTAGCTTTGATGGGTAGTTTATTCCAGAGTATGGGAAGTCTCTGGGACAGGAATCTATCCCTCCGGCATGTTCTGTTTATTGTGGTGACAAGGTTTAGATCCCTAGAGCGTGTAGTTCGGAGGGGTTGGGATTTCTTTAAGTGGAGCATGTCCAACAGCTCTGGGTTTGACATAGCTTTGTATGTTAGGCAGAGATCACCTGAGTAGGCTATATGCGATGGAGTAAAGCTGGAGTTTTTTGACTGCACAGGACATCTGTTTGAGGCCAGTAATCCTCTTTGAGGCATTTCTGCGGCCTTTCCAGTTGCTGCAGATGTCTTGTGAGGTACATACCAAAAGGGGTGCCTTACTCTATTGGTCTGAGTGAGTAGAGGGGAACAATGACCTCTTTTTTTTTTTTCTGTATGGGAAACCTTTTGTGTTGAGGTGTGCCATGTAGAAGGATTTCCTGACTACAGTGGTGGTGTGATTATCAAAGGAGAGACTACTCTCCACTTGTGTCCCAAGATCTCTTATCACACTTTCGGTGTTAAGTATACTACCGCCTATGTTGTAGTTCATGGGTACAGAGTTTTTACCAAAGGGGATGACAATGCACTTTTTGGCATTGAGCTTGAGGCCATGGCTTTGATACCAGGCATCTGTTTCAGTGAGGCCCTTTTGTAGGATGTCCACATCGTTGGGAGTTTCGATTGTCCTAGTTGGTCATCTACGAACTTCGTTAGCCAAAGACCTTCTGTGTTAGCCTGTACTTCAGAGAAGTAGATACCAAACAGGAGAGGACCCAGGACTGAACCCTGTGGTACTCCACTTGTAACTGGTCTGAAGTCAGATTTGGAGTCTGCTACTTTCACTGTGTGGGTTCTGTCAGTGAGCTAGTTTGCAACCCACCTTGTGACATAGGGATTTATACCTAGTTTAGTGAGCTTATCTCTATTCCAGAGTAGGGGATGGTGTTGAAAGCCTTAGCGAGATCTAGATAGGCTGTGTGAACCACCTTACCCTTGTCTACGGCTCTGGTGACTGCTTCAAAGAAGTCTATCAGGTTTATGAGACATGATCTGCCTTTTACAAACCCGAACTGGGTGGGGTCCAGAGTTTGGAGATTACCAATGTCTTTGTTTATAAGTTCCATGGCCTTGCAGACCAGGCTCATCAGGCTAATGGGGTGGTAGTTCCCAGGGTCCATGGTGGCTCCCCTGTTGTGGAGTGGGATAACCGTCGCTGTGCGCCATTCAGCAGGCACAAAGTCTGAGGTGAGGCTATGATTGAAAATGATATAAAGAACCTTCTAACCCCCCTGGGGTACACTATCAATGAAAAGAAATCAAAACTAGTCCCCAGTGAAGATTCTATTCCTGGGAGCAAGCTTGGACACAGCATCCCAGATGGCATTCCTTACTCCAGAAAAACAAGCCTATCTAGCAAGCTACTTCACACAAATGGCCACCAGAACCCAGCTATCTGTAAGGAAAATCCTGCAGGCTCATGAGTTCATGGCCTCTTGCATTCTTCTAATTCCATTTGCCAGACTGCATATGAGGAAACTTCAGTGGTACTTAGTCTTTGGTGCCAAAATTCTCAGGACCTGGAAACAGTCATACCTGTCATACTTGTCTAAGGACAGAGTTTCTCTGGTGGGCAGCAGCATGCAACCACAACAAGGGACTTCCCTTTACTCACCCCCATGCTGCCCAGATCCTAACCACAGGTGCATCAGACTGTCTGGCGGATACATCTGGACGACAAGTGCATTCAGTTCTACTCGAGCCCAAGTCAAATTCATCTGCAAATCAACCAAAAAGAGATGCTAGCTGTTCAGCATGCTCTGACAGCTTTCAGATCCCTACTCTCACCAGGACCCCTGCTAATAAAAACAGACACCACAGTTGTGGTATATCAACAAGCGGGGGGGATCCCACTCTTTACTCTGCAGGCTAGCCATGGCCCTGTGGAACACATAATTGGACATGCATATTCATCTGCAAGCTCAATTCCTGCCAGACAACTCTGGCAGATGACTCTAGCAGAAATCTCCTAGACCCACACGAGTGGCAATTAGACCCCAGGACTTTCAGCCTTTTAACCCAGAAGTGGGGGACCCCCAGAGGTGGACCTTTTTGCCTGCCATACAATCACCAGCTCAGCAAATTCTGCACCAGGACACCACAGCAGGGTCTGGAAAGTGGATGCCCTATCCTTCCAGTGGGTAAACCTCTCAATTTGTGCATTTTCCCCTCTGCCTCATCTCACAAGAATATTACTCAAGAAAAGTAATAGTAATTAATAACTAGTAATTCATTTAGTATCTTTATCATACAAAGTATTTTTTATGTTTGTATAAGGTTTTTTGGACTGCAACTGTGTGTGGTAGTAACTAATTCATTTAGTAATAATATGAAGTTGTAGAGTTGTTAGTTTTTGTCTTTACTAATGTTTCTTACAAACACTATGATGTTTTTCTTTATGTATTCTCTGTAGAGCTTTTCTCCCCGGGCCTCTACTGAAAATGGAAATATCTCCAGCTAGACTAGCCCGGTCAACAAATGTAAAATAAAATAAAGATAGGACAGACCAAGGCCAATCCTGATTGCCCCAAACTGGCCACACCAGCACTGGTACCCACTACTGTGCAGCCAGTCACCAGTGCCACACTGGCACCTACCCCAGATCCAACCCTCCTCACTCAGCAGGAGCGACATATCTTCCATCCATAACTGCAAGCTCTGAATCTTTCAGCCTGGCTTATTCCTTGATTTTTCCCTCGGTGACCATCCTAAGCAAGCAGGTGCTGGGCATCATTCTTGAAGCCAGAAGACCCAGTACAAGGAAATCTTATGCTAAGTGGAAAAGGTATTGTTCCTGGATTCAGTCTAAATGAGAGGACAGGACACTGCCCTACTTGCCTCTAATACTGGATTACCTAGCAGGTATACTCCACAGAGACCTATCCTTCCATTAAGATCCATGTCTCTGCTTATTACAACACTGAGCCACCTCTCTCCTCACCCTCTCAAACAGTTCCTGAGAGGGACAAACAACTTGAGGCCACCAAGGAGAGCCCCCCCCACCCTGTTTGGGACCTTAACTTTGCAATGGAAAATCTCATGCTATGCCCCTTTGAGCCTGCAGCATCTGCAGAGGTAAAATTCCTCTTGGAGAACAGCCTTGTTTCTGGCCATCATTTCAGCTAGGAGTGTCTGAGCTACAAGCACTTATGGCTGTAGAACCCTTCCATTATTTTTCCTGCTGACAGGGTCTCCATCAGGACTAACCCTTCCTTTATGCCTAAAGTGGTGTCCAGTGTGGCTCTCAACCAATCTCCATTTGCCAGCCTTCTTCCCTAATCCTCAAAATTAAACAGGAAAGGATCCTGCACTCCTTGGATGTGGACAGACAGTTCAGATTCTACACTGACAGGACTAAAACCCTTCAGGAAGTCTGACAAGTCACTTGTCCGTTTTGCACCAGGGTAAAAGGGCAAAACCATTTCCAAATGGATAGCACAATGTATCCATTTCTGCTACAAACACCACGTGAAACCAGGGGGTCAGAACACGTTCCATGAGGGCAACTGCTACCTCTACAGCATTCCTCAGGGGAGTCCCTACCAGGGACATTCTGGAAGCTGCTACCTGGAGTTCTGTTCACACCTTCACCAAGCATTACCACCTCCCTGTCTTTGCTAAATCCAGGGCAGGTTTTGCAACAGCAGTCCTGCAGGGCATACTAGCCAGCCCCAACTCTTCTTGACTGCCTCCACCCATTCTTCAGCTTTGGGAATCAACCCAAGTGTGATGACTGCAACAGTGAAACACGAAGAACATAGCACAGTTATATCTGCACTTGCCATAAGTGTAGATGTTAGAGTGTATTCACTGTTGAAGTTCTGGTTTCTCACCCTCCAGCCCCCTTGTCTCCCTGTCCTCTGTTACTAACCCCTTACAGGGCTGTTGATTTTTACTTTTTACTGTTGGTGGTGTCCCACCATAACTTAGCTCACTATTTGGGGGGCTCCTAACATTTGGGGCAAGAAAAAAATGATGCAATTGCGATCAGTTTTATCTGCCCTTTTGAATATCTTTTCTGCACTTTCTCAGGCTGCTGACAGTCTACCTGCAGTCCCTAAGAAGCCAGACAGATTTCAAGCCACTGAGGATTACAAACGTGTATAAGTCGTCCTGATCCTGTGGTGTCACATTCCTCAGACATCTCAGACACAGGATGGGGAGCAGCTTTCAGCTTCGTAAAAGCACAAGGAACCTGCTCCTCCTCTCTGACAGGGACACATAGAAGAAATAAGGGCACTACTGCTGGCTCTTCAGACCTTTTGGTCCTTCATCCCAGGCCATCTAAAAATTCAGACCTGGCCATTCTCTGGTATGTGAGCAAATGAGGGCCAAAGTCTTACCTCCTTTGCAGACTAACTCTGCAAACGTGGGACCTGGCTGTCAAACTTCACACTCCCCTGCATGCTGTTGATATCCTGTCCAAGAATGTAGTGGCAGATGCACTGAGCAGTTCTGACTCTGTCCCATGAATGGATGCTTCACAGGAAAGTATTCCTGGACATTGTCAACAGATAGGGTACTCCCCACAAAGACATTTTTACCTCCATGAAATGAAGTCTTCCGCAATTTTGTGCCAGAGATATTCATCCTCTGGTCTTGAAGGTGAATGCTCAGGTTTTCATAGACTGGTGATGTTTCTGTATGCATTCCCTTCCTCTCATTCCAAAAGTCTTGCTAAAGATTCAGCAGGACAAACCAGACATCTTGGGTGACGCCCTTTTTGTCCAAGACAGCATTGGTTTCCCCCTACTCATGCATTTAGTGAAGGGTAATCACCACAAGTTAGCCCACAGTGGGCCTTGCATAACACAAAGTAACTCTAATCCACCCCCACTTGTCTGCTCTTCAGCTGATGTTATGGATGATGGGAGTTTAATTCCATCAGACTCCTTTTTTTTTTTTGTTTGCAGAGGATGTGCTTTGGGGTTCTGCAAGAAGCCATGAAAACCAGTACTAAAAAGTCTTATCCAAATGGAAAAGATTTTCAATGTGTCTTTCTTGTAACCAGGACCCACTTAGTGTTGTCCCACTGGTTCTGTCATACTTGTGTGAATTGCTAGACTCTGGCTTAACCTCTCAGTAAAGGTGCACTTGTCAGCTGTTTCTGCATGTCTGCCTCTGTCCTATTCCTATGTTGCAGTATTTGGTGTGGGAGTCCCTGCCTCAGGCAACCCAAATGTCTGCTCCTATACAAAAGCTTAAGCCTGGTTGCTGTAGGGGCTTGTCTGGCTTTATAGTAGTGAGATAATTGTCTTTTGGAGATGGCCCCCAACTCCTTCATTGATGCCAATTTCTTGTGATGTTCTGGTGCTGAGGTTCTTTGGACCCCTCGCTGTGGTTTAGTCCTTTAGCTGGCCCTCTTCCTCCCTTGAGGATGTATGCCTGCCTGTAATTTCTTGGTTCTGTGAGTGAGCATGACTGGATTGGATGGTAGCAAGAGTATCGTGCATCTTTCATCCTAGCATGGATTGTGGGTGGGACTGGGAGGGAAGCTTGCCTGCCCTCTTCTCTTGCTGCTTACTCAGTGTGAAATAGTGAGTCCCTAATCTTGGAGTTCACTGAGTAAGGGTAGGGGGGGGGGGGTTCTGCTGCATGTTGAGATACTTTGCCAGAGTATTTCAGAGGAGTGGAATTTGGCCTTCAACTTCACCCCCCCTTGAGGAGAATTATTCATGGATGAAGCGATTTTATTTTGGTCAGGTTTTTGTTTGACTTTCAGATGTGGCCACATTGTCATTTTTCTCTTTGGCATCTGCTGCTCCCAGATGTTTTCATGCTTTATGGTTCATGGCCTTGAGTGACCCCCGTGGCCTTGTAGTGGGCTGGGTGTTGTGGATGAATACTGCTGCCTTTGATGCTCCCTTCTACCTATCCCACATATTCCCACATTTTATCTTGTGCCCCCACTGATGATCATCGTGCATACAGCTGCAGTCATAACAGATGGGTTCTCCTGCCGTCAGGCGGGTCCTCGGTCGGCCGAATTCCAAAGTCTAGGTCCGGCATCGGTTGTCGTCGCTTCTTCCCTGACGTCAGTGCGACAGGGGTGTAAAAGAACCAGCCGACGCCATTTTCTTCAGTCTTTCTTGCTGCGCGGTGCCCGAAGCAGAAGCAGTTCGCAAGTGCCGGTCGGCCAGCTCCTGAGTTTATGAAAATTTGGAAACCGAAGTCTTCTAAAAATACCCCGTTGGGGAAACTTTTCTTGCTTCAGACCGATATCAGACAAAGTTAATTGTATTTCTTGTGGAAGCAAATACCGCATAAGGATTTCCATTCCCTCTGTATACCTTGTTTAGGCCCAGACCACGACGTCTCGGTCTGTCGCTTTTGTGCTACATTCAACAAACGCACTAAGCGTCGGGCGGAGTTCGCCCAGCATTATTTTGGGAAAGCATTTAACTATACTATGTAGTCAGATATTCTGACTCTGCATTTGTCTAAAAAACGCAAAGAAAAGGACCGACACTAGGTCCGCGGCCTCTACTGACACCACGCCAAAGCCGACTACACGTGGTCCGGTTCTCAGCGAGGCGCCTATGCATCCCCTGACTACCGGCGACACTGACTGTCTCCTGTGCCTGAGGTCACAGGCTCCTCTGCCCACACCCCGACTACAGATACCGAAGCCACTCTTGGTGTTGAAACTCAGAATGTGGACAGGTCCACCTCCACTCAAGGTGTTTTCAGACCTTCCTCTTTCTCCATCAAAGCTTTCACAAAGTCCAAAGCAACCTTGCATTCTGAGACCTACTACACAGGGCCCATCTCCAGGCCCCATGCCTAAGAAACAGATGCTTAAAATGGCTGAAGATTTAATTACTCTTATCAGAGGTTCTCAGCCCCCTCCGGACAAAAGGCCCAGAGTGGAGGAAGATTCCCCCTCCTCTGATCAGGGCTCCATTATTTCAGGACACACTGGTGATCAGGAACATTCTTACTCTCCTTTTGAAGACTGATGTGGAGGAGTCCATCCCCCCTGTCTCACCTCCAGAGGATTATTCTTTTGGGGAAACTTTGCATACCTTAAGGGAACAGCTCCACTGGGAAGGCCAAGATTATTCAGATTCACAGAAAAGGCTCAGGGAATTTCTCTTGCTACCTCAGCACAGGCCTTTGGCTATACCTCCTGTCTTGGACATCCTAGATGATGTTTACTCGGAGGCTTGCCTTAACCCGGACTCTCTACCCCCAGCTCCAGTTAAGCCAGACAGGTACTACAGGGTTCCTGACTCGCACCAATTTCTTTACAAAAGCCATGCTGCTGACCCGGAAACCGTCTCACAGGGCCCCAAGGGAGTTAAGGCCTCCATTGCTAAAAATCCATTACCTTCCGAGAGAGACTCCAGATCCTTAGAAAGGTGGGGAAAAAAGGTGTATACCTCGGCTACCTTATCTAAACTGTCAGTTTCATATGCTAAAATACCAACAGTTTTTGTTATCACAATTGAAAAGTAAAATGTCACAACCTGAACAACCAGACTTGAAGGAGTTGCAGGATTTGATGCATAGTGCAGAACAAATGGGTAAGCATACCTTGCAATGTGGTTTTGATGCTCTAGAGGCCTCATGTAGAGCTGCTGTTACAGGATCAGTCATACATAGACATGCCTGGCTTAAGGAACAAACCTTGCCTGATCATGTCAAAGCTAAACTTCTAGATGCCCCTCTACAAAAGGATGTATTATTTGGTGCTAATGCTGAAGGAGGTATTAAGGAAAATGGAGGAAAAGGTTAAATCAATGCAAACTGTGAGATTTTCTACAGGTCCAACCCCCACGTTTCAGTAGAAATTGGCCTTCCAAAAATTGGTCCTTTCCAGCCACGGACAGACCCCAGAGAGGTAGATACAGGCGCCCGAGGGGCAGAGGACAATCCCAAGGATCGTTTAGAGGCAGACAATGGCAAGCTCCTACACAGAGGTGGTGAGGATAACTCGCAAGCATTCAGAAAGCAAGCCCAATGACTTCCCCTTTGCATGCCAAGCAGGATTCAAATGGCAGCACCCTTAGGAGGAAAGCTGGCATTATTTTCAAAAAATTGGCATATTGTCACAAAGGACAAATGGATCCTGGACATTATAAACAGAGGCTACAGATTCCATTTTCACACCCTTCCAAAAATGAGAGGCATGCCAAACCTGCCACACAATCAAAGGGCAGAGGCACAAAAACAAAGTACAGATCTTATAGACATGAAAACTATTTGAGGTACCTACGCACGAACAAGGTCAAGGTTTTTATTCTAGACTATTCCTGGTACCAAGGAAGGGAAAAGATTGGAGACCTATATTGGACCTATCCATCCTAAAATCGTACCAAAATTCAAGATGCTCACATTACAGCAGCTTCTTCCCATGCTGGGCAAGGAGTCTTGGCTGGTAACATTGGACCTCAAGGAGGCATACCTGCATGTCCCAGTCAGACAAAATTGCAGAAGATACCTCAGATTTCTTGCAGGTTCAACCCATTATCAATTCTCTGCATTGCCCTTTGGCTTATCTACTGCACCCAGAGTATTCACGAAATGCCTGGAATCAGTAATTGCCTACTGCAGACTTCAAGGGATACAGATATACCCATATTTGGACGACTGCCTGATACAAGTGGAAAGCAAGCACATTCTTCAGAAACATTTGGCTTTTGTGATAAGGTTGTTGAATTCTCTGGGATACACAGTCAACAAAAAGAAATCAAGATGAATACCCTCTCAGAAAATAATTTTCCTGGGTGCCAACTTGGACACAAACACCCAGATGGCCTACCTCACGCCAGAGAAGCAGGGGCAACTGACTCAATACTTAAAATAAATAGCAAATTACACCAGGCTGACTGCAAGGAAAATCCTGCAGGCTCTGCGATTCATGGCATCTTGCATCTTACTAATCCCGTGTGCAAAGCTGCATATGAGGAAACTTCAATGGTACCTGAAAAACCTATGGTCTCAACACAGCCACAGTTTGGAAACAATAATACCACTAATTCCATGTCTACAAAAGGAATTTCTGTGGTGGGCTCAAGCATGCCAAACAAATACAGGTCTCCCATTCAGCAAGCCTCAAACAAATCAAGTCATCACAACAGACACCTCGGACTATGCCTGGGGGGCGCACATGGCAGATCGGTGCATTCAGGGCAAATGGTCCCAAAAAGCAAAGCACCTTCACATCAATCAAAAGGAAATGCTAGCAGTAACAAATGCTATTACAGCTTTCAAAGACCTTCTACATCCAGGTCAACTATTGATAAGGACAGACAACACCACAGTAATGTGGTACATAAACAGGGAGGAACCCATTCATACCACCTGTGCAGGCTGGCCATGTCACTCTGGAACATGGCCCTGGAATTACAAATCTAACTTCAAGCACAGTACTTGCCAGGCAAGGAAAACACACTGGCAGACAACCTAAGCAGAAATATAACAGATCCACATGAGTGCCTGGCTTAAGGAACAAACCTTGCCTGATCATGTCAAAGCTAAACTTCTAGATGCCCCTCTACAAAAGGATGTATTTGGTGCTAATGCTGAAGGAGGTATTAAGGAAAATGGAGGAAAAGGCTAAATCAATGCAAACCGTGAAAGATTTTCTACAGGTACAACCCCCACGTTTCAGTAGAAATAATCCAAGCATGGGGGAAGGCCAGACATAGATCTCTTTGCCTCCCACCAAAATCACCAATTGACAAAATTCTGCTCAAGGATTTTCCATCCAAAGGCCTGGAGAGTGGACGCTCTCTCTTTCAGTTGGACAGCAATGACAGTTTATGCCTTCCCACCTCTTCCTCTGCTGCCCAAAGTTCTATTGAAAACCAGAGCAGACAGACCAAAGATGATTCTCATTGCTCCAAACTGGCCAAGGCAACACTGGTACCCACTCCTGAGGAGCCTGACACATTCCCCGCCATGGCCCCTGCCCTCTAATACCTATTCTCCTGACTCAGCACAGCTTCAAAACTCTTCACAGCCAGCTAAAAACTCTGTCTAGCCGCATGGAAGTTTCCTTAGCATCACAACAGACCCTACTCTCCAAGGAGGTGCAGGATGTTATTTTGGAGGCTAGAAGGCCATTAACTAGAAAAGCTTACTCCGCAAAATGGAAACTGTTTTGTGTCTGGAATGAGAAAAAGGGTCAGGATATTGGAAAACTGAATTTACCTCAAATACTACAGTATCTAGCTGAGCTGCTAAGCAGTGGACTTTCATTCTCCTCCATCAAAATCCATGCCTCAGCCATTTCTGCAGAATACAACACTGATCCACCCTTATTCTCTCACCCTCTCTTAAGACAGTTCCTCAGAGGGGCTAAGAATCTAAGACCCCCAAGGAAGCCTGCTTGGGATCTCAACTTCATTCTGGAAAAACTGACCTTGCCTCCCTTTGAGCCAGCTGCCTCATCAGATTCACAATATTTATCCTGGAAAACAGCTTTCCTTCTGGCTATTACCTCAGCACGTACAGTTTCAGAACTACAAGCTCTCATGGCTGTGCAGCCTTTTATCATCTTCCATCAGGACAGAGTTTCCTTATGAATCAACCCGTCCTTTATGCCTAAAGTGGTATCCAGGGTAGCTTTGAATCAGGCCATACACTTACCTACCTTTTATCCTAACCCTCAAAACAAAGGGGAAAGATTACTACATTCCTTGGACATCCACAGACAACTGCGTTATTTGGACAGAACAAAGCCTTTCAGAAAATCAGAACAGCTCTTTGTGTCCTATGCTGTAAGAGCTCAAGGAAAGCCAATTTCCAAACAGACAATCTCTAAATGGATAGCCCACTGCATACGCTTTTGCTATTCTTTTCATGGCAAAACTGTACCTACAGGCATCAGATCTCACTCCACAAGGGCCACAGCTACCTCCGCAGCTTTTCTCAGAGGTGTTCCTACCAAGGATATTTTGGAAGCAGCCACTTGGAGTTCTGTGCATACCTTCTCTAAGCACTACCACCTACCATTATACTCCAAATCTAGAGCAGGCTTTGCCACTGCAGTCTTGCAGGGCATCCTGGCTCCTAGTTCCACCTAGTGCCTACCACCCCTTTCTTAGCTTTGGGATTCTACCCATCTGTTATGACTGCAGCTGTATGCACGATGAACATAGTACAGTTTTGTACCTACCATAAATGTAGATGTTAGAGTGCTAATACAGCTGCAGTCCAGGTTTCCCTCCCTCCTTCCCCTCTTGGGACAGGCCTATTGGCTAACACCTCCACATGCATCCTAATTGGGGTATTCTTTTATGGTGTATTTGCTTGCACTACTGTATATTGATTATATTGCTTTGCTTTATTATATAAATTTATGTATTGCTTTCCTTCTGGGGGCACCTGACATCTGGGGCAAGAAAAACTGAAGAAAATGGCGTCTGCTGGTTCTTTTATACCCCTGTCACACTGACGTCAGGGAAGAAGCGACGACAACTGACGTCGGACCTAGACTTTGGAATTCGGCCGACCGAGGACCCGCCTGACAGCAGGAGAACCCATCTGTTATGACTGCAGCTGTATTGGCACTCTAACATCTGCATTTATGGTAGGTACAAAACTGTACTTTCTGGCTCCTGTCAGCCTGTAGCCAGTCTGAGACTGAGTTGGTAACTAGTTTAAGGTTCCTGCTTCTGTTTGAGGCAGCATTTTCCATGAAAATGCACAGTACCATGAGCAAAATTCCCAATATGGGTTCTTATGGGCCATGGCAACATGTTACTAGGTGTGATATCCACCTGTGGGTTTGAAGCAATCCGTATCTGTTGCCAAAGTATGGGGGGATGGCTAAATGGTACCCCACACCATGTAAGGCTGTTGCCAGAGTCCTTGGAGATCTTTCTGGAGATCAGCTTTATCCAGCAGACATTCTGGTCAGATTTGGGATCCCTTGGTCCCCTGTCACAAGAATTTTGGTAGTTACATTCCTGGGAGCAGTGCCTGTAGAAATTCAGATTCAAAACAGTGATGCCATTTTCTGCCTCTGTGGAAAGGGGCTGTCCTCATTGTACACTCCTTGCCAAAGCAGGCATTACCTTTGGAAAAGTTCCCTGGGGGAAGGGGTTAAAGGGGGTGTCTTTAAGCACACCGTTGCTTCTGAAGTATATATTAACCCCAGGTGGGTTTGTATTATGCAAGGCATTACTTCCTTGTGTACATCTCTTGATAGGTGGTCTTTCTGCCACTGGCAGTTGGCCCATTTTCACATACTGCAATTTTGTCCATTTTAAGTAGCTTAAGTTTTGCTTGGTCAGTCTGCCAGTCTGGCTGCCATGGGGTTTTACAATTTTTCCCTTTCCCTGCCATCCTTCCGTGTTTTTATGCCTTAGCATTGAGCCTTTTTTTGCTTTGTTCCTTGTTACTCAGTCACCTAGGACTGTTTATAACCCATTCTAACCATATGATTTTAGTGAATAAACCTGCGCATAAAAATCTGAGGTTTTTATATTGTGCAAGTGACTCGACAAGGACCCTCCATGATGTGTGGGGAATGCCCTTTATGCCCCTCACTGCAGATGGTACGTTCTTCGTTGGATTTGGCTGTTGGAATCCGTTGCACATACATGGTGTATTTATATATTTGGCAGTGAGTGTTTATTTTACAGAATAGTACTAGTGGCAGGTGGGCAAATTGGCAAGCCTGATTGACCTAGGTTTTAAATGCTACAGTTAAAGGACATAAAGTTTTACTGTCTTTGCAAGCTGACTTTCAAGAGTCTTGAGATTTTGCAGTCCATTTAACCCTTCAGGCAGTTTACATTGTCTGCTACCAGATTGTGTTCTGAGGTAATGAGTAAGGTCCAGGACAGATCCCAAGTGGATGCTTCACTGGTAGGCTTTCCTGGACATTGCCAACCAGTGGGGTATTCCTCGGGTAGATCTTTTTGTATCCTCTCTGAATATCTAACTTCCCAAGTTCAGTTGTAGAGTTAAGTCCTCTGGTTTGGAGAGTGGATAGTGTCCCTCTCTTGGAAAGGGATGTTCCTGTATGTTTCTCCCCCTCTTCATGTTGCCAAAGGTCATGTGATGGGCCTAAAGTTTTGACCCCCTTTTGTCCCAGACGTTTGCTTCTTTCACCTGGCCAGGGGCATTCGCCCTACACTTGACTCATTTGTGATAAGCTTGTGATTTCCTTTTGACACAGTTTTGAGGGTGTGCTTTGGGTTTTGCAGGAGGATAGAAAACACAGTACTGGAAAATCTTGTTGCTAAATGGAAATGATTTTGTCTGGTGTCACCAACATGAGCCAGACCATCTAGTGGGTTATTTTCACAGAATTTAGTTGCTCATTTCTGCCTTGGCACACGTATGTTAAGGCTCATTTGTCAGCCATTCCTGCTTGTCTGCCTTTAGATCTACTCCTTTTCTCTAGATTTTGAGGTTAAAGCAGTTTTTGAAATGTCCTTCATATTTTAGGCTTCCAGGAAAGCTGAGACTTCCTTCTTGGGACCTTTAAATTTTAAGTTGGCTCCACCTCCCTTTGAAGCAGCAGCTTTTACCTTGTAGTTGTGTACATGGAAGACTCTTGTTGCTGGCTCTGACTTCTGCCAAGGGTGGCCCTGAGCTCCAGGCTCTTACGACGGTCTCCCCCTTTCTGTTTTGAACATCTTTGGACCAGTCCTTTTCTTGAAGTGGTCAAACTGTTTCTTCCATTTTCCCCCTAAAATGTATTCATGAGGGTTTTACATTATTTGAATTTTACATAGCGTTATTTAGAAAAGAGTAAGTATTAGGAAATCTAAACAGCTTTGTTTTTCATTGCAAGAAATTGGTTGCTTCTAGGCAAACAATTTTCTGTTCGATTTTTAAAGCTTTTTTGTGTTCATGCTCATTTTAGGGTGGTGGCCTTGTCTGGAGCTTTTTAAGGGTCTTGATGCTCAATCCATTTTGGTAGCTGCTTACTGGTAGCTCTTAGTGTGCACAGATGATCAGGGTGACGTGACTGAAATTGCTGTTGCAGTATTATAAATAAAAGGGTTATTGTCACTGGTCTGGCCCAGGGTACCATGGCATAAATCTTCCATAAGCTGTACGTCTGACATGACAGCCCATGAGAGTAGGGATACATAAGCGGACAGGAGTGTAATCATCTGTTGCCACCAGCCCAGCTGCATGACTCACCAGTCTCTGATCTTTGCTTTATTTGTACCAGAATTCTCTTTGGATTCGGGTATGTGTCCTGTTAAAGCATCCATTCACAGTGCCTTTTGTACTTGGGAGCAGAGCACAACTTCAAATCTGTGCCAGACCTTTATACCAAAGACTGCATTGCCATTTGTAGTCACTAAATGAGCTCTTTGACTCTGAGGTGGCTGGCCCAGTCTAAGTTGACACCCCCCCCCCCCACATCTGATGTAATGTCCACTCCAAAGAACCTAGGCCTGATCAGTCTGCAGTCAGAGTTAGATATACCTGCTGAGGTTGCAAAACCCACAGTATTTTTGACTTCAGGCAGTCTACAGTGACCCAGTTGGAGGACATAATGGTGTTGGCGTAACACATGTCCAAAGTGCCATGGAGAAGGGGGAACCTCAGCTTATCTGAGGGCCTGGATGTTGTCCATCACACTATAGTAAGGGAAGAGATACCAGGATCACTGAGATCTATCGGGGAGGGTCAGAGCTTCTTGAGTTTGTTCTATGCAGATGTTAAGAAAGGGCAGAAAAAGCATGTCTCATCTCTAACCTTCTAGAGAGGAGTAGTAAATAGACTTTTGCCAGGGTAGCTAAACACAACATAAAACAGCTGTGTGATGCTTGAGACCTCTTCTAGAGCAGCTGCTACTCGCTGTGTTATAAGGAGCTGTGCCTGGTTATGCAAGTAGCTTCTCCTGAAGCCTCCTGTCTTGAGATAGCTAGCTTATTCAAGACTTTTCAAGTACGGACTGTGAAGGACTGCAGACAAATTGTACATGTTCTTAGTGTTTCACTGTTGCAGTCATCACATTTGAGTTATCCCTGCCAGGGTAGCCCTCGGCCGGCCCGAATACCAGAGACTTAGAATTTCTGCATCTGTTTCTGTTGCTTGAGGACTGATGTCAAGTCATCAGTAGTATAAAGTAAGAAGGCAGCTGATACCATTACATCCGTCTTTCTTGCCGTGGAGCCCGAAGCAGAAGCACGAATGCCAGTTGGCCGCTACCTTAGTTTTAGTGTACTGAATTGAAGTTGAAGTCTTCTAAAACCAAGTACCCCATTGGGGATCCTTTTTTCTTGCACTAACTGATGTCAGTTAATTATCTCACCTGTGGAAAGCAAATACCAGAGACTTCCACTCTTGCCACATCACTTGTATAGGACCAGACCACTGTGTCCCCCATTGTCACTTCTGTGCTTTGTTCAAAGCCAGAACTATCCGTTGTCAGGCCCTTATTGTAGCCAGATATTTTCGTTTAGTCTTCAAGTTCTGATATGGCTTTGATAAGCCATCTGACAGCAGATCTTCCAAAAAAAATGTAAAGGTAAAGACAAACCACACGTCCAAACCTACCAGCGCTTCTGTTAAGTTGGTCAGTTCTCTGGTACTCAGTGAAGTGACTTTGCAGCCCGATGCCTGCTTCTGTTGACTTGCAGGTCACTACAGAGACCCTTTTGAAGTCTAGTATGCTGCAAAACTCCAACTAAAGATCCTGCGGTTGTCTCTACCTTGGATGGGTCCAGAGCTGCTGAGCAGGCACAGGTTTCTGAGCAAGTCCTTTGCACTACTGAATCTCGACACAGACGTCTTCTTTCACTACTACAGTTCTTTCAAAAATGACTGTTTCTTAGACCCAGTGTACAAACCACACCCAAGAAACCAACCCACTCTCAGGCACCTGCTACCTTGCCTCAGTCCCAAATGCTTAAAATGGTGGAAGACCTTGTTCTGATCAGGGGAAGCAGTTACCCCCTCCAAAAGGAAGAGATCTGTCCCATGTAGTTTTGTCTGAACAAGAGTCAGATGAATCGGATGCATCTGAATATGAAGACATGCAACCAGTCTCCACTTATGAAGATTGGGATGCAGAGGATTCCATTCCTTCAGCCTCTCCCCAGAGGATTTTTCCTTCGGGGAAAACCCTGCATACTTTTAAGGGAGCATTTCCAATGGGAGTTGGGACTACCCTCAGTCTAGTGAGACCAACACAGGCCCTTGGCCATACCCCAGTCATGGATCTTGTGGAGGATGTTTTCCTTGAATCCGGCTTGACTCCTGCTGCCCTTACTCCAGCTCCCCGAAAAGCAGACTGGTACTACAGAGTCTGACTCACAAATCTCTTTTTTTAAAAATCCTACAGCTGACCCGGAGGTAATTTCTCAAGAACCAAAAGGGATTAAAGCTACCTCTGCCAAAAATCCCACCCCCTCAGACAGGGATTCCAGAGCATTGGACAGATGGCGTAAAGTAGTATAAACCTCAACTACTCTTGCTGTCAGGGCACTAAATTGTCAGTTCCATATGCTGAAATTTCAGCAACATACATTGGAACTTCTTAAACCAAAAATGTCTTCCTTTCCTGCTTGGGCAGAATCTAAAGATTTGCAAGAGTTGATGCATTCTGCAAGTCAAGTAACTGAACACATCTTGCACTGTGGTTTTGATGCCCTAGAAGCTGTTTGCAGGGCAGCGGTCACAGGATCTGTCATTAGAGGGTATGCATGGCTTAAGGTACAGCTCCTGCCAGGCAATGTCAAATCTAAACTATTGGATGCCCCCTTGCACAAATAACTTACTCTGCACTAAGGCAGAAGAGGTCTTAAAGTTGGAAGAAAAATCAAAATCTATGCAAACAAAGGATTTCTTGCAGGTCCTGCCCCCTAGGTTCAGCAGGCATTGTCCTGCCAAACACTGTTTCTTTCCTGCTTCTAGTAAACCGGCACAGCCTAGGTCTTGTGGAAACAGACCACCCAGACAGCAGCCACAAGGAATGCAGAGATCTAAGCAGTGGACTACCTCCACTTCAAAATCAGGGAGTTCTAAGCCACCCCCTTATGGTAAGAGCTCACAAGGACTCGCCTCCTCCATCCCCTCCATTTGCCCATCTTCACTTACCCCTAGGAGGAAGACTCTCCTTTCTCTCAAGCACCTGGGCCACCAATACCAAGGACCACTGGGTTCTGAACATTGTCTCGGGGATACAAATTTCCACACCCTTCTAACCCCAAAAGGGTTCCCAGATCTACCTCTAAATCAGTAGGCAGAAGCTCAAAAGCAATTCCTTTCCCTGCTCTGTGGGCAGTAGAGCACGTTCCTGCAGAACAGATAGACCAAGGTTTCTATTCCAGACCATTTCTGGTACCCAGAAAAGAGGGCACCTGGTGCCCCCATCCTCTCTCCATTCTAAACACCTTTCTGGTGGTCCCAAAATTCATAATGCTCACCCTCCTGCAGCTGCTACCCATGCTCTCCAAGGATGCTTGGCTAGCAACCCTAGATCTGAGGCCTACCTCCACATCCCTATCGGGGAATCCTGCAGGAAATATCTCCACTTCAGGGCAGGATCTCAACACTTTCTGTTCTCTGTGCTTCCCTTTGCATTATCTACTGCTCCCAGTGTCTTCACAGAATGTCTAGCTTCGGCCATTGCCTTTTGCAGACAAAGAAATATTCAGATTTACCCATACTTAGATGACTGCCTTATTCAGGCAGACAGCTAGGAAAAGCTGCTCAAGCACCTGGTCTTTGTAAAGACCCTCCTAACCTCTCTAGGGTACACAATCAATGAAAAGAAATCCCAAGCAGGTGCCTACCCAAAGGATAATCTTCCTGGGAGCAAGTCTGGACACAGCATCCCAGATTGCATACCTTATACCAGACAAATTTTCCTGATGACCACCTCCTCTCAACTAGCCACCAGGCCCCAGCTAACTGCAAGGAATATCTGCAAGCTCTGGGGTTCATGGCTTCCTGCATACTACTCATTCCATATGCCAGACTGCATATGAGGAAACTTCAGTGGTACCTAAAGAGCCTTTGGTGTCAACACTCAAGACCTGGAAACTCTTCTACCTATAATTCCTTGCCTCAGAAAAGTTTCTCTTTGGTGGGCAACAGCATACTGTCTCAAGGGACAGCCTTTCTCACTACAGATGCATCAGACTATGCTTGGGGTGAACACATGGACAGTAGGTGCATACAGGGCCAATGGATCCGACAGCAAATACCTCTGCACATCAGTCAAAAAGAGATGATGGCTGTGCAGCATGCCTTGATAGTTTTCAAGCACCTTCTTTCCAGGGGCTCTCCTGATCAAAACAGACACCACTGTGATGTAGTACATCAACAAGCAGGGAGGGATTCACTCCTACCCTCTATGCAGGCTGGCCATGACTCTGGAACAGCAGCTGCCATGCAGCTACACCTGTTAGCACAATTCCTACCAGGCGCTCTCAACTTTGGCAGACAAATTAAGCAGCAATCTGGACCTACATGAGTGACAACTCAACAGAAGTATATTCACCCTAATAACTCAGAAATGGGGAACTCTGAAGGGTGACATCTTTGCCTCCTACACCAACCATAAGCTCAGTAAATTCTGCACCAGGGAACATCACTGCATGGCTTGGAAAGTGTATGGCCCTATCTTTCCCCTGAGTCAATCTATCAGTCTATACCTTTCCTCCCCTACCTCTCATCCCCAGGGTACTGCTCAAAATAAAGGAAGAAAAACCAAGGACCATTGTTAGAGCTCCAGACTGGCCCCATCAACACTGGTACCCCTTGCTGCGCAGCCTGCCCTCTGCCGCCATGGCATCTTCCTCTGATTCCAAACCTTCTGACCCAGAGGGAAGGGGAATTCATGCATCCCCAATTGCAGACTTTCAGTTTAGCAGCTTGGCTTATTCCCTAACACTGAACCAGTGTGACAACCTCAGTAAACCGGTCCGGGATGTTCTCCATGAGGCCAGATGCCCTAGCACCAGAAAGTCTTATGTTGATAATTGGAAAAGGTTCTACACCTGGATCCAGACTGAAGGAGCCAGTACAGCACAGCTCTCCCTCCCCTCTCATCCTGGACTTCTTAGCTGACCTACTACACAGTGGCCTCTCTCCTCAATAAAAATTCATGCCTCTGCTGTTTCTGCTCACTTTTACGCTGAGCAGTCCCTTTTCTCTCATCCTTTGGTCAAAAAGTTCCTAAGAGGGGCTAGCAACTTGAGGCCACCCAGAAAGGCACTAGCTTGGGACCTTAACTTTGTATTGGAAAATCTCACCCTGCCCCCTTTCGAACCAGCTTCCTCTGCAGTGCTAAAATTTCTCTCCTGGAAGACTGCAATCTTTCTGGCTATCACTTCATTCCAAAGAGTCTGAGCTGCAAGCACTCATGGCTGTGGAACCCTTAATCTTCCATGCAGACAGGGTATCTCTCAGAACTAACCCATCCTTCATGCCCAAGGTGGTCTCCAGTGTGGCTCAACCAATCCTTTCATCTGTCCACCTTTTTTCCTAATCCCCAGAACAAGGAGGAAAGGATTCTTCACTCTAGATGTGCACAGACAGCTCAGATTCTATGAAGACAGGACTAAATACTTCAGAAAGTCTGATCAATTGCTGGTTAGCTTTGCTACAGGGGCAGAAGGCAAAGCCACCTCCAAGCAAACCATTTCCAAATGGATAGCGCACTGCATCCATTTCTGCTACTAACAGCTTGGAAAGCCTCCCCCCAAGGGGGTTAGGACACGCTCCATGAGCGCAGCCTCAAACTCTGCAGCTTTCCTCAGAGGCGTCCCCACCAGGGACATCCTGGAGGCTGCCACCTAGACATCTGTTCACACTTTTACCAAGCATTACCACCTACCTCTGTTCTCCAAATCCAGGGCAGGGATTGCCTCTGCAATCTTGTAGGGCATCCTAGCCAGCCCCTGGATGTTTGTTTTTCACTGTTATAGTCATTACGTTTGTGTAATCTGCTGGCAGGTTGCCCTCAGTTGGCTTGATTAACAAAGTCTTGGGTCCTGTGTCAGTTGCTGTCCCTTCCATGACGTCATGCTGTCAGCGGTATAAAACATGCAGCAGATTTTCTTGCTGTGCGGTGCCCGAAGCAGAAGCAGTTCGCAAGTGCCGGTCAGCCGACTCTTGAAATTGTTTGAGTTTCAGAACCGAAGTCTTCAACTTAAAGCTAAGTACCCCGTTGGGGAAACTTTTTTTTTTCTTGCTCCTCCCGATGTCAGTAAAAGTTAATTGCATTACTTGTGGAAAGCAAGTACCTCAAAGATTTTCATTCGTACTGTATTCCTTGCTTAGACCCTGACCACGACGTACCTTGCTGTCGGTTTTGTGCTTTATTTAATCAGTGCGCTATCCGTCACCGGTATATTTTTGCCTCTAATTTCGGTTCTTGGTTTAACTACCCACCAATGTCAGTTAGCCATTCGTCTACCTGGATTCCGAAAAAACGCAAGGATAAAGACAGGCTGCCGAGGTCCAAAACTGCCAACAACACTTCTAAGCTAGTCGCCAGTTCGCCGGTACTCAGTGAGGTGCTTTTGCAGCCCTTGATGTCCACTATTTCTGATTTGCAGGTCTCTACTGAGACCCATTTGGAGTCCGGTATGCCGCGAGATACTGCAACTATGGAACCCGCGGATGTCTCTCCCTTGGATGGGTCCAGAGTCGCTGTGCAGGCACCAGCTTCTGACTGTGTATTTAGGCCTACAGACTTGCTTATTAAATCGACTCCATCTTCAGTTTTTGGGTCTAAATCTCACTCCATGTCTAAAAAAAAACTGACCAGGCTGCATGCACAGGCCCCTATGCCTAGAAAGCAAATGATAAAAATGGCTGAAGATTTAATTACTCTGATCAGTAGTAGTCAACCCCCCCCCCCCCCCCGAGGCTTAGGGCTGAGTTTGTTTATGAATCTTCTGATCAAGATGGTTTCTTCTGATGACCTGAATTTGTCCATGCTTCCCTATGAGGATTCCATTCCCTCTGCTTCCCCTCCTGAGGATTTTTCTTTTGGGGAAACTTTACATACTTTAAGGGAGCATTTTCACTGGGAAAGCCAGGAATTTTCTGATTCTAAGACTTGGGGACTTCCTTCTTCCTCAGCATAGGCCTTTGGCTATACCTCCTGTATTAGACATTGTTGATTTGTTCTCTGAATCCAGTTTGGCCCCTGATTCCCTGCCTCCGGCTCCTAGTAAACCTGACAGGTACTACAGGGTTCCAGAGTCCCACAAGTGTCTTTTCAAAAATCCTGTTGCAGATCTGGAAACTATTTCTCAGCGGCCCGAGGGCATTAAGGCTTCTACTGCTAAAAATCCTACCCCTTCTGATAGAGACTCCAGGGCACTGGATAGATGGGGTAAAAAGGTTTATGCTTTAATCTGTCAATTTCATATGTTAAAATATCAGCAACTATTGTTGGACTGTTTAAACAGAAATTGATGTCAATTCCTGACTGTGGAGAGCAAAGATTTACAGGATTTAATGCATCCTGCTGAACAAGTTGGAAAACACTTTGCAATGTGGTTTTGATTCTTTAGAAGCCTCTTGCAGGGCTGCTGTTACTGGGTCTGTACTTAGAAGACATGCTTGGCTTAGGGAGCAATCTCTGCCTGATATTGTTAAAGCAAAGCTGTTGGATGCTCCTTTAAATCAGGGCCGCCTGTTTGGCAATAAGGCTGAAGAAGTTCTCAAAAAGATGGAAGATAAAGCAAAATCCATGCAAACTGTTAAAGATTTTTTTACAAGTGCAACCTCCAATATTTAGCAGGCACTGGCCTTCTAAGAATTGGTCCTTTCCAGTTCCTCCCAGGACCTTTCAAGGCAAACCTAGACACAGCAGAAATCCCAGGGTTCAGTCCCAGGGGACTTTCAGATCTAAGCAGTGGGGGGCCTCCACCTCCAAATCTGGAACTAGTAAGACCCCCCCATGGTAAATGGTCTCAATGACCTCCTTTTAAAATTCCCAAGCACTTAACTTCTGACCGCCCCTTTGGGGGGGGAGATTGCTGTTCATGCAAAGAACTGGGAACTCGTAACTCGGGACAAATGGGTCTTAAATAGTGTCCCAGGGATACAGATTTCATTTCCACACGTTGCCAACACCAAACGGGTGGCCAGATCTGCCCACAAATCAGTGGGCAGAGGCTCAAAAACAAGTTCTTTCCCTTTTACACATGGGGGCTGTGCAACTGGTACCAGAAGAGGAAAAGGGACAAGGTTTTTATTTCAGGCTTTTCCTGGTACCCAGAAAAGACGAATCATGGCGCCCAATTCTGGATCTGTCTAAACACCTTTTTGAAGATTCCAAAATTCAAGATGTGGACTCTTCAATTACTTCCTATGCTAGGCAGACGCCTGGTTGGCAACTTTAGATTTAAGAGTCATACCTGTACATCCCAATCAGGGAATCTTGCAGAAGATACCTGCGTTTCAAAGCAGGCTGCTTACTTTATCAGTTCTCTACACTACCCTTTGGCTTGTCTACTGTGCCCAGGGTATGCACAAAGTGCCTGGCACCAGTTATTGCATGCTGCAGACAAAGAAACATTCAAATATATCCATACCTGAACGATTGTCTAATTCAGGCAGAAAACCAGGGCATACTTCTGCATCATCTGGCGTTAGTAAAAAGGGTTCTAACTTGTCTAGGGTACACCATAAATGGAAGAAATCTCAACTGGTACCCTCTCAACATATATTTCTGGGTGCAAGCTTGAATACAACTGCCCAGATGGCTTTCTTCACACTAGAAAAGCAGACTCATTTGGTAAATTACTTCAGACAGGTGGCCAGAAAAACCCTGCTATCTCCAAGACAAATAATGCAAGCCTTGGGGTTCATGGCCTCCTGCATTCTTCTAATTCCATATGCAAGACTGCATATGAGGAAATTACAGTGGTATCTCAAAAGTCTATGGAGTCACCATTGTCACAGCCTGGAAACAATGATTCCCATCATACCTTTCCTTCACCTTGAGTTCCTATGGTGGGCAGAGGCCTGCCACCAAAACAAAGGACTACCATTCACACTACCCCCTGCCACACAAACTCAGATGTTTCAGATTATGCATGGGGGGCTCACCTGGCAGGGAAGTGCATTTAGGGAAAAATGGAACCCAAATCAAATACACCTACATATAAACCAAAAGGAAATGTTAGCTGTACAGAATATTCTGACAGCCTTCAAGGACTACATTCATCCAGGGCAACTGATGGTAAAGACTGACAACACCACAGTTATGTGGTACATAATCAGGGGGGACTCATTCCTATCCCCTCTGCAGACTAGCCATGGCATTGTGGACCCAGACTTGAGCTAGCAAGTGCATCTACAAGCCCAATTCCTGCCAGGAAAATTGAATACACTGGCAGACAGACTAAGCAGAAATCTCATGGGCCCACACGAGTGCAAACTAGAGCCATGTTTTTTTCAACATGTTGACAAGCAAATGGGGAGGCCCAGACATCTATTTGCCTCCCCCCAGAACTACCAGTTGGACAAGTTTTGCACAAGGAATCCCCACAAGCTTGGAAAGTGGATGCTCTGTCCTTCAGCTTTAAAAATGTCAGTCTACGCCTTTCCCCCTCTGCCTCTGCTCTCCAAAGTTCTACTGAAAGTCACAGGACAGACGGAATGATTTTGATTGCTCTAGACTGGCTGCGCCAACACTGGTACCCCCTTCTGTGCAGTGTGGCACAATTGGCTCCATGGCACCTGCCTCAGATTCCTTCCCTGCAGTCTCAGCAGGAGAAACAAATTCTGCATCCTCATCTCTCGACATTGAACCTTGCAGGCTTGGCTAATCATTTAAATTCACCATTATCCCTCAGCAAGCCTAGGATGGATGTCATCTTGGAGGCAAGGAGACCTGGTACTAGACAATCTTATGCTGACAAATGGAAAAGATTCTGTGCCTGGAACCAGTCTTTAGGGATGAGCGCAGCTGTGCCCAATTTACCTCTGATTTTGCCATACTTAACTGAGATGCTTCACAAGGGCCTTTCTTTTTCCTCCATTAAAATCCATGCCTCAGCTATTTCAGCTCATAACAGACCCCCTTTTCTCTCATCCTCTGCTCAAGCAGTATCTCAGAGGGGCAAAAAATGAGACCACCCAGGAGAGCTCCTACCCCTGCCTGGGACCTTAACTTTGTTTTGGAGACGCTGACTCTACCTCCTTTCGAGCCAGCTGCTACTGCGGACTTAAAATTTCTTTCTTGGAAAACAGACTTTCTTTTAGCAATCACTTCAGCAGCTAGAAGGATATCTGAATTACAGGCTCTTATGGCAGTGGAACCTTTCATCATCTTTCATGCGGACAGGGTATCTGAGGACCAATCCATCCTTCATGCCCAAAGTGGTTTTCAGCGTGGCTTTTAATCGGTCCATTCATTTGCCTACTTTTTCCCAATCCACTGAACAAAGGGGAACGGATTCTACATTCCTTGGATGTGCACAGACAACTTGGATTCTACATGGACAGAACTAAATCTTGCAGAAAATCTGAACAGCTGCTTGTAGCATTTGCTCCAGGGGCAGAGGGGAAGGCTATTTCAAAACCATTTCTAAATGGATTAGTCATTGCATTCATTTCTGGTATAAGCATCATGGAAAACCTATCCCCAGGGGATCAGATCTTACTCCGCCAGGCTGCATCTAATTCTGCAGCCTTTCTCAGGGGTGTTCCTACCAGGGACGTTCTTGAAGCTACCTGGAGCTCTGTGCATACTTTCACCAAGCATGATCATTTACCAATTTTCTCAAAATCCAGAGCTGGCTTTGCCACTGCTGTCTTGCAGGGCCTTATAGCTGGCCCTAATGCTGTATAAAGGCTTCCTCCCAACCTTAGCTTTGGGAATCTACCCAAATGTAATGCCTGCAACAGTGAAACATGAAGTACATATACAGTTGTGTACACTTACCATAAATGTAGATATTTGAGTGTATTTGCTTTTTTGTTGGAGGTGTAACTTTGTACATAATTGCTTCCCATTCTGGGGGCACCTGACATTTGGGGCAAGAAAAACTGATAAAATGGCATCGGCTGCATGTTTTATACCCCTGATGTCATGAAAGAAGGGACAGCAACCAACGCAGGACCCAAGACATTGTTAATCAGGCTGACTGAGGGCTACCTGCCAGCAGATTACCCAAATTTAATGACTGCAACAGTGAGTACACTCCATCTACATTTATGGTAAGTGTACACAACTGTACTTTTCCTTGACTGTCTCCGCACATTTCCTCAGCTTTGTGAATCTTCCCAAATGTGAATGACTGCAGCAGTGAAACATGAAGCACGTAGTACAGATGTTCATGTTTCACTGTTGCAGTCATTACATTTGGGTAATCTGCTGGCAGTTTGCCCTCAGTTGGCCTGATTAACAGAGTTTTGAGTCCTGCGTCGGTTGCTGTCCCTTCTTCCATGATGTCAGGTCAGGGGTATAAAACATGCAGCCAATGCCATTTTCATCAGTCTTTCTTGCCGTGGGGTGCCCGAAGCAGAAGCAGTTCGCAAGTGCCAATCGGCAGACTCCTGAAATTTTCGTTTTTGAGTTTCAGAATGTAAGTCTTCAATCTAAAGCCAAGTACCCCACTGGGGAAACTTTTTCTTGCTTCTTACTGATGTCAGTAAAAGTTAATTGCATTACTTGTGGGAAACAATTACCTCATAAGGATTTTCATTTGTACTGTATTCCTTGCCTTGGCCTTGACCACAACGTGCCTTGCTGTCGGTTTTGTGATAAATTTAATCAACACACTATTAAACGTCGGTATATTTTTGCTTCAAAATATTTTGGCTATAGATTTAGCTATCCACCAATGTTGTCGGTTAGCAATCAGACTACCGGAATACACAAACGCAAAGAAACAGACCGTCGAGGTCCAAAACAGACTAAGCCAGTCACTGGTACTCAGTGATGTGCTTTCGCAGCCCGATACCTGCTACATTTGAGTCGTAGGCCTCTACCGAGACCCATTCGGAATCCGGTATGCTGCGAGATTAAGTATTGAGCCCGCGGATGTTTCTACCTTGGATGGGTCTGGAGCCACTGAGCAGGCACCAGCTTCTGAGGGTGTTTTCAGGCCTAAAGATTTGTATATCAAACTGATGCCATCTTCAAAACCTAGGCCAAAATCAGCTTCTATGTTGAAAAAACAAATTATCAAAATGACTGAGGATTTAATTACCTTGGTCAGGGGTTCCCATCCCCCTCCTGCTAAGAGGCCTAGGCAAGGCACTGACTATGAATCTTCAGATCAGGTTTCTATCTCTTCTGATCAGGAATGATCTATGCCACCTTATGAGGACTCTGATGCAAAAGATTCCATACCTTCTGCTTCTCCTCCTGAGGATTTTTCTTTTGGAGAAACTCTGCATGCTTTAAGGGAACACTTCCACTGGGAGAGTCAGGATTTCTCAGAATCTAAAGAGGCTTGGGGATTTCCCTCTTCCTCAGCACAGGCCCTTGGCTATACCTTCTGTTCTGGAAATTAGATGATGATTTTTCAGAACCTTGCATGGCTCCTGATTCCCTGCCTCCAGCTCCTACTAAGCCAGATAGATATTAGAGTTCCTGACTCCCATAAATTCCTTTTTAAAAACCCTTCTGCTGAGCCTGAAACCATTTCTCAGGGTCCCAAGGGTGTTAAGGCCTCTACTGCTAAAAACCCTACTCCTTCTGATAGACTCCAGGGTGCTGGATAGCTAGGGTAAGAAGATTTACACGTCTGCAACCTTGGCAATCGGAGCTTTAAACTGTCAGTTTCATATGCTTAAATATCAGCAGCATGTCATGGGTTTCCTTAAACAGAAAATGATGTTGATTTCTGACTGTGTGGAAAAGAGTTGCAGGATTTATTGCATTCAGCAGAACAGGTTGGAAAGCATACTTTGCAATGTGGTTTTGATTCCTTGGAGGCCTCTTGCAGGGCTGCTGTAACTGGATCTGTGATGAGGCATGCTTGGCTCAAGGAGCAAAATTTACCTGATCATGTTAAAGCAAAATTGTTGGATGCTCCTTTACAACAGGACAGTCTATTTGGTAAGGCAGAAGTTGTTTTGAAAGATGGAAGATGAGTCTAAATCTCTGCAAACTAAGAGTTAAGTGCAACCACCCAGGTTCAGTAGGCACTGGCCTACTTAAAATTGGTCCTTTCCAGTACCCACCAGAGTCACTCAGGTCAAACCCAGACACTCCAAGGGCTCCAGGTTTCAGTCACAAACTTATAGAACAAAACAATGGGGTGCCTCCGCCTCCAAATTTGGAAATAACAAGGCATGTCCCTATGGTAAATAGTCTCAATGACTTTCCTCTGCAACCTCCAAGCACTTATCTTTTGGCCGCCCCTTTAGAGGGAAAACTGGCACAAAAATTTAAGACCTCCCAGGAGAGCTCCAACTCAGGCATGGGACCTCAGTTTTGTATTGGTAAAGCTCACCCTACCTCCTTTGAAGAAGCTGCTACTGCAGACATAAAATTTCTCTCTTGGAAGACTGCTTTTCTTTTAGCAGTCACTTCAGCTAGAAGGATTTCAGAACTACAGGCTCTCATGGCAGTGAAACCTTTTTATTTTCTACCCAGACAGGGTGGCACTCAGGACTAATCTATCCTTTATGCTTAAAGGGGTATCTAGTGTGGCTTTAAATCAGACCATTCATCTGCCAACTTTTTTCCCAAATCCACAGAACAAGGGTGAGCGGATTCTGCATTCATTGGATGTACACAGGCAACTAAGATTCTACTTAAACACGACAAAATCTCTAAGAGAATATGAGCAACTACTAGTGGCATTTGCTGCAGGGGCAGAAGGAAAGGCTATTTCAAAACAGACCATTTCAAAATGGATAAGTCATTGTGTTCATTTCTGCTACATGCAACATGGTAAACCTGTTCTCAAGGGGATCAGATCTCATTCCACCAGGGCTGCATCTACTTCTGCAGCCTTTCTCAGAGGGGTTCCTACCAGAGACATTCTAGAAGCTGCTACCTGGAGCTCAGTTCATACGTTCACCAAAATTACCATTTACCTCTCTTCTCTAAATCCAGAGCTGGCTTTGTCACTGCTGTCCTGCAGGGCCTTGTAGCTGCTCCCAATGTTCCATCCTCCCAACCATAGCTTTGGTATTCTACCCAAATGTAATGACTACAACAGTGAAACATGAAGAACATAGTACAGTTGTGTACACTTACCATAAATGTAGATGTTCGAGTGTATTCACTGTTGCAGTCCGGGTTACCCCACCCGCCAGGCCCCTATTTTTTCTTTTACTATATCCTTCTTCCTGTTACTATGCTCAAAAAATTTGTGCTCAAATTGGCTTGCATATATATTTTTACATAGTTGTATTTGGCTCCCCATTTGGGGGGAGCACCTGACATCTGGGGCAAGTAAAACTGAAAATGGCGTCTGCTACATGTTTTATACCCCTGATGACCTGACATGGAAGAAGGGACAGCAACCGACGCAGGACCCAAGACTTTGTTAATCAGGCCGACTGAGGGCAACTTGCCAGCAGATTACCCAAATGTAATGACTGCAACAGTGAATACACTCTAACATCTACATTTATGGTAAGTGTACACAACTGTACTTTGTGTACACTTACCATAAGTGTAGATCTTAGAGTGTATTCACTGTTGCAGTCCTGGATGTTCATCGTGCATACAGCTGCAGTCATAACAGATGGGATTATCCTGCCGTCAGGCGGGTCCTTGGTTGGCCGAATTCCAAAGTCTAGGTCCAGCGTCAGTTGTCGTCGCTTCCTCCCTGACGTCAGTGCGGCAGGGGTATAAAAGAGGCAGCCAACACTGTTTTCTTCAGTCTTTCTTGCTGCGCGGTGCCCGAAGAAGCAGTTCGCTAGTGCCGGTCGGCCAGCTCCTGAGATGTACGAAAGTATTTCAGCCGAAGTCATCTTGAAAGCTAAGTACCCCGTTGGGGAAACTTTTCTTGCCTCAGACCGATGTCATACAAAGTTAATAATTGCATTTCATGTGGGAAGCAAATACCACATAAGGATTTCCACTCTTACTGTATACCTCGCTTAGGCCCAGACCACGATGTCTCGGTCTGCCGTTTTTGTGCTAGATTCAACAAACGCACTTAAGTGTCGGGCGGAGATCGCCCTTCACTTTTTTGGCAAAAAATTTAATTATATTATGTCGTCAGATACTCAGACTCCAGTTTTGAGCAAAAAATGCAAAGATAACGACCGACATACGAGGTCTGCACCACCTACTGATACCACGCTAAGGCAGACTACCAGTTCTCCGGTACTCAGCCCCTGAGTACCAATGACAATGCATTACCGGTGTCTTCAGCACCCGAGGTCTCAGGCTCCTCAGCCCCCATTCCTACTTCATATACAGACGTCACTCCTGGCGGGGAAACTCAGAATTTAGACAGGCCTGCCATTTCTCAAGGGGTCTACAGGCCTTCCTCCTTCTCTATTAAAGCCTTCACTAAATCTAAAACAGCCATGAAAACCAAAAAAACAGTTTCCTCAGGCACCCTGTCAAGGCACCATGCCTAAAAAACTGATGCTTAAAATGGCTGAGGATTTGATTACTCTTATCAGGGGTTCTCAACCCCCCTCTGACAAAAGGCCCAGATTAGAGGAAGACTACCATTCCTCAGATCAAGCTTCTATTACCTCAGAACTATCGGAGGACCAGGATTGTGCCTATTCTCCATTTGAAGACTCTGATGCAGAGGAGTCTATTCCCTCGCCCCCCCCCCCCCAGGACTTCTCTTTTAGGGAAACCCTGCATACATTGAGGAAACACTTTCACTGGGAAGGCCAAGATTACTCCGATTCCAAGAAAAGGCTCAGGGAATTTCTTCTGTTCCCCCAGCATAGGCCTCTGGCTATCCCTCCTGTTTTAGATATATTGGATGATGTGTATACAGAAGCCAGCCTTAATTCTGATTCTTTGCCTCCAGCTCCTGTTAAACCAGACTGGTATTACCGGGTTCCTGATTCTCACCAGTTCCTATATAAAAGCCATACTGCTGATCCAGAAACTATTTCACAGGGTCCCGAGGGAATTAAGGCCTCTACTGCTAAAAACCATTACCTTCAGAGAGATTCCAGATCTTTAGAAAGGTGGGGGAAAAGGTATACACCTCGGCCACTTTAACCATGAGGGCATTAAACTGTCAGTTCCATATGTTGAAGTATCAACAGTTTTTGATATCTCGGCTGAAAAGCAAGATGACACAACCAGAACAACCAGATTTAAGAGTTGCAGGATTTGTTGCATGGTGCAGAGCAAGTGGGTAAACATACCTTGCAGTGTGGTTTTGATGCTTTAGAGGCCTCATGTAGAGCTGCTGTTACGGGGTCTGTTATACGTAGGCATGCTTGGCTCAAAGAGCAAACCTTACCAGATCATGTCAAAGCTAAATTATTAGATGCACCTCTTCAAAAAGATGTATTGTTTGGTGTTAAAGATTTCCTGCAGGTACAGCCTCCACGTTTCAGCAGAAACTGGCCTTCAAAAAATTGGTCCTTTCCAGCCACGGACAGACCTCAAAGGGGCAGATACAGGCGTCCAAGAGGTACAGGGCAACATCAAGGATCTTTCAGAGCCAGACAGTGGTAAGCACTAACCCCAAGAGGTGGAGAAGATAGATCTGTCTTTTAGAAAACAGACACAATGACTTCCCCCTACACCTGCCAAGCAAAGCTTTAATGGCAGCACCTTTGGGTGGAAAACGGACATTATTCTCAAACTGGCATATTGTTACAAAAGACAAATGGATTCTGGACATTATAGGCAGAGAAGACTACAGGTTCCACTTTCACACCCTTCCAAAAATGAGAGGTATGCCAAACCTGCCACAAAATCAAAGGGCAGAGGCACAAAAACAAATTTCAGCTCTCATGGATAGAAAGCAATTCAAGAGGTACCTGCAAAAGAACAAGGTCAAAGGTTTTATTCCAGACTATTCCTGGTACCAAGGAAAGACAGATTGGAGACCTATCTTGGACATATCCATCATAAACACACATCTACAGGTGCCAAAATTCAAGATGCTCACATTACAGCAGCTCCTTCCCATGCTGGGCAAGGAGTCTTGGCTGGTAACATTGGACCTCAAGGAGGCATACCTGCATGTCCCTATCAGACAAGATTGCAGAAGATACCTCAGATTTCTTGCAGGTTCAACCCATTACCAATTGTCTGCATTGCCCTTTGGCTTATCTACTGTGCCCAGAGTATTCACGAAATGCCTGGCATCAGTAATCACCTTCTGCAGACTACAAGGGATACAAATCTACCCATATCTGGACGACTGCCCGATCCAAGCGGACAGCAAGGACATACTACTGCAGCACCTGGCATTTGTAATAAAACTGTTGAACTTCCTGGGATACACAGTCAACAAAAAGAAATCAAAACTAATACCCTCTCAACAAATAACTTTCCTGGGTGCCAGCTTGGATACAACCACCCAGATGGCCTACCTCACGCCAGACAAGCAAGGGCAGCTGTCTCAATACTTCAGAAAAATGGCAACTTACACCAGGCTAACTGCAAGGAAAGTCCTGCAGGCTCTGGGATTCATGGCATCTTGCATCCTACTAATCCCATGTGCAAAGCTGCATATGAGGAAACTTCAATGGTACCTAAAAACTTATGGTCTCAACACAGACACAGTTTGGAAACAATTATACCACTCATTCCATGTCTTCAAAAGGAATTTGTGGTGGACTCAAGCTTGCCAAAGACACACAGGTCTTCCTTTCTGTGTACCTCAAGCAACTCAAATCATCACAACAGACGCCTCACTATGCCTGGGGGAGCACACATGACAGATCAGTACATTCAGGGAAAATGGGCACGAAAAGAGAAGCTCCTTCACATCAACCAAAAGGAAATGCTAGCCATGCAAAAGGCTATTATGACCTTCAAAGACCTACTGCATCCAGGCCAGCTATTGATAAGGACAGACAACACCACTGTGGTACATAAACAGGGGGGAACTCATTCATACCCCCTGTGCAGGCAAGCCATGACCCTATGGAACACAGCACTGGAATTGAAAATTCAACTAACAGGCACAATTCCTGCCAGGGAAGGAAAACACGCTGGCAGACAACCTAAGCAGAAATGACAGATCCACACGAATGGAAGTTGCATCCTCAAATTTTCACAAAAATAACTCTGGCATGGGGACAGCCAGACATAGATCCCTTTGCTACCCACAGAAATTGCCAGTTGAAAAAATTTTGTTCAAGGACCTATTATCCACAGGCCTGGAAAGTGGACGCACTTTCCTTCAATTGGGCAACATTGACAGTCTATGCCCTCCCGCCTCTTCCTCTGCTGCCCAAAGTTCTATTAAAAGCCAGAACAGAGAGGCCAAAAATGATTCTCATTGCTCCAGACTGGCCAAGACAACACTGGTATCCGCTCCGGAAGAGCCTGACACATTCCCCACCATGGATCCTACCTCTAGTCCCTCTTCTGTTGTCCCAGCACAACTACAAAACCCTTCACAGCCATCTCAAAACTCTAAATCTAGCTGCATGGAGAATTCCTTGATTTCCCAACAGTTTCTCCTCTCCAAGGAGGTGCAGGATGTCATCTTGGAGGCCAGAAGACCTTCTACTAGAAAAGCCTACTCCGCCAAATGGAAACTATTCTGTGCCTGGAATCAAGAAAAGCGACAGAATCCTTGGGTAATAAATATACCTCAAATTGTACAGTACCTAGCTGAGATGTTAAACAATGGACTTTCCTTCTCCAAGATCCACTCTTCAGCCATTTCTGCACAATACAACACAGATCCTCCTTTATTCTCTCATCCTCTCTTAAGGCAAGTTCCTCAGAGGGGCAAAATATAAAACCCCCAAGGAAACTACCATTCCGTGCTTGGGACCTCAACTTCGTATTGGAAAAGCTGACCCTTCCTCCCTTCGAGCCAGCTTCATCAGAGTTACAGTACTTATGGAAAACAGCCTTTTTTCTGGCTATCACCTCAGCTCGCAGGGTTTAGGAGCTACAGGCCCTCATGGCTGTGCAACCATTCATCATTTTCCATCAGGACAGAGTTTCCTTATGAACCAACCCTACCTTTATGCCAAAGGTAGTATCCAGTGTAGCTTTGAATCAGACTATCCACTTAACTACCTTTTATCCTAATCCACAAAACAAAGGGGAAAGACTACTCCATTCCTTGGACATTCACAGACAACTTTGTTATTTGGACAGGACAAAGCCATTCAGGAAATCTGAGCAACTCTGTGTCCTATGCTGCAGGTGCTCAAGGAAAGTATTTCCAAACAGTTTCAAAATGGATAGCCCACTGCATACGCTTTTGTTACTCATTTCATGGAAAAACTGTGCCTGCATGCATCAGATCCCACTCCACCAGAGCCACAGCTACCTCTGCAGCCTTCCTCAGGGGGGTCCCTACCAAGGATATTTTGGAAGCAGCCACCTGGAGTTCAGCGCACACTTTCTCCAAGCACTATCACCTCCCACTATACTCTACTCTAAATCTAGTGCGGGCTTTGCCACAGCAGTCCTGCAGGGCATCCTAGCCCCCCTTCTAGTTCCACTTAGTGCCTACCACCCTTACTTAGCTTTGGGATTCTACCCATCTGTTATGACTGCAGCTGTATGCACGATGAACATAGTACAGTTTTGTACCTACCATAAATGTAGATGTTAGTGCTCATACAGCTGCAGTCCAGGTCCCCCCCCTCCAACTCCTCTTAGGACAGGCCTTATGACAAACCCTTTTCATATAACCTTTTTGGGGTATTCTTTTATGGTGTATTTGCTTGCAACTACTGTTTTTGATTTATCAACATTGCACTTTTGCATAACATTGTTTGCCTTCCTTCTGGGGGCACCTGACATCTGGGGCAAGAAAAACTGAAGAAAATGGCGTCTGCTGCCTCTTTTATACCCCTGCCGCACTGACGTCAGGGAGGAAGTGATGACAACCGACACCGGACCTAAACTTTGGAATTCGGCCGACCGAGGACCCGCCTGACGGCAGGATAACCCCATCTGTTATGACTGCAGCTGTATGAGCACTGTAACATCTACATTTATGGTAGGTACAAAACTGTACTTTTCCCTCCCTCCATCCTCCTTTTTTCTTTCTCCTTTTATTACCATTCTTCCTTGTTGTTCTTTCTTTTACAGGGGACATATTGGTATTTATTTTCCACTGGTGGGGTGCTACCACCAGAGCCTGGCCTCCTCCTTGGTGGATCCTGACAGGTTAGGGCAAGAAAAACTGATATGTCTGATGCCTTCCTTTGTACCACTGATGACCTGACGTCAGTCAAGTGACAGCAACAGACAGAAATACCAAGTCCCTGGTATTTGGGCTGGCTGAGGGCAATCATGGTAGGGATAACCCAAATGTGATGACTGCAACAGTGAATACTCTCTAACATCTACATTTATGGTAAGTGTACACAACTGTACTTTCCCTGTACCCTGATGCCAGGGAAATTTTCTTGTTAAGTCCACTTCTGTCCGAGTATAGGGCACCTGAGAAACACAAGAAGCCCATATTTTCAGACAAACCTGTGACCCCAGACCATTTCCTAACCCCCCCTTTTCCCAAAGACTTCGATTACAAACTGGGAAAAATATCACTACAGATGGGCACCAGCCCATCCATACAAGGTTATAGAATGTTCTAGATGTCTCCTCCACACAACTAGCTGCATTTTCTCACTACTATTTTACAGGACTTGCTTGCCAAGGGTGCCGTAGCCAGTCCCTCCTGCCCAGAGTCTCCTTAGTTTATAGGAAGAGGATTTGTCACATTCTTGATGCCAGGAAAAGGACAGTGGAGAAGCATACTGGACCAGTCTGTTAACACCTTCCTCAAGATGCCCATTTTCAAAATGCTGTCTTCAGACCCTTCAATTTATCCTTCCAAAAGCCTTGGGCTTTGACTTGTACCTGCATATACCCATAAACCTGTCCTGCAGGTAATTTCTGAGACTGTCTACTGGCTCATGTTTTCAGTTTTATGATTTGCCTTCTGAATTTCAACTGTACCCAGAGCTTCACAAAGTGCCTAGCTCCAGTTATAGCCCTTTACAGGACTCTGGTAATGCAGATATTCCCATACCCAGAAAATTTGCTTATCCAGGCTTCATTACTCCAGACCCTGTTGCACCTCAAGGTCACCCTCTTGCCCCTGCAGCTGGGGTTCAGTCAGTGTTCCCTTCAATCCACTCAACATATAGTTTTCTTGGGTTGCACAACTAGACACAATGTACAGGCCTTCCTGCTCCAGGAAATGCCTTACAATTGTCCTTCACTCCGTTACATCTGCAGGCCTGTTCGGCAAGGGGAAGATGTTCTTTGCGTTTCAGTGTTGCAGTCATCACAATCTGGTTATCTGCCTGCAGGTAGCCCTCAGTGAGCCTGAGTCTTAGAATAAAATAAAAATGTTCTGTATCCAAGCAACAACGTACAGAATTGACATTCAGGCAGCAAATCCTCAGAACCAAATTGCTCCAGGTCAGAGAGCAACCCAGAAAGCCAACATCACGAGTATATTGGTCAATTTAAAGGCAGCGGTAGTGTCAAAGCTGTGCCGTCTTGGAACTTTTACATTCTAGTTTATTTTTAGATGTGTAAAATCTGTGCATAAAGTATGGAAAGCTATTTCCCAACAGGGACTTCCACTCTGTTTTGCCTGGATCTGAAGCACATGCTTAGTTGTGCCCAGATGTTCATAGTGTTTCACTGTTGCAGTCATTACACTTGGGTTATCCTGCTGGTAGGCTACCCGCAGTCAGCCCAAATTCCAAAGTCCTGGTCCGGCGTCGGTTGTTGCCTCTTCCCTGACGTCAGTGTGACAGGGGTATAAAAGATGAAGCAGACGCCATTTTCTTCAGTCTTTCTTGCCATGCGGTGCCCGAAGCAAAAGCAGTTTGCAAGTGCCGGTCAGCCGACTCCTGAGATTTTCAAAATCGAATTTCAGATCTGAAGTCTTCATTAAAGCTAAGTACCCCGTTGGGGAAACTTTTTTCTTGCTCCAGACTGATGTCAGAAAAAGTTAACAATTGTATTTCTTGTGGGAAGCAAATACCTCGTAAGGACTTTCATTCTTACTGTATTCCTTGCCTAGGCCCTGATCGCAATGTTGCTAGCTGTTGCTTTTGTGCTAGATTTAACCAACGCACTATTAAGCGTCTGATTTTGCCTTTCATTATTTCGGCCGAAGATTTAATTATACAATGCCGGCAGAACAGCTGACAACCAGAGTTCACAAAAAGCGCAAGGAAAAAGAAAAGGACAGGTATCAGAGGTCCAAAACAGACGACGAGGCTACTTCTAAGCCAGTCGCCGGTTCTCGGTGAGGTGCTTTCACAGCCCCTGATGCCCGCTACCTCTGAGCCACAGGCTGCTGACTACTCCCACATGGAGCCAGCTAGGCTTCTGGCTACTCAAGGTATAGGACACTTGGAAACAATCCCCTCAGATAGGTCCGGAGCCGCTGAGCAGGCATCTGCTTTGGAGGGTGTTTTCAGACCTACACAGTTGTATGTAAAGCCTACTTCAGCATCAAAATCAAAGACTAAAGCAGTGCAAAAGACAAGAAGCAAGTACAGCAATCTCCAGGACAGGCCTCCATTCCTAAAAAGCAGATGCTCAAAATGGCCAAAGACCTAATTACTGTGATCAGGGGCTCCCATCCCCCTCCTGATCAGAGGCCTAGGCAAGAGCTATGGAATATGACTCTTCAGATGAGGTTTCCATTTTCTCTGACTTAACTTGTGATCAGATATACTCTCTTCCTCCCTATAAGGATACTAATGCTGAAGAATCTATCCCTTCAACCTCTCCACCTGAGGATTATTCTTTTGGGGGAAACTTTGCATACCATGAGGTAGCACTTCCACTGGGAGAGTCAAGATTACTCAGAATCTAAGAAAAGGTTTGGAGATTTTTTGCTACTTCCTCAGCACAGGCCCCTGGCTGTTCCCCTGTGCTAGACATAGTGGATGATGTATTTTCAAAGTCCGGCCTTTCACCCGACTCTGTACCCCCTGCTCCTGTTAAGCCAGACAGATACTACAGGGTCCCAGATTCTCATAAATTTTACAAAAACCCTGCTGCTGACAAACTATTTCTCAGGGTCCCAAAGGAGTCAAAGCTACTACTGCAAAAATCCGTATCCCCTCTGACAGGGATTCTAGGGCTCTAGACAGATGGGGGGGAAAGGTCTACATTTCTGCTGCTCTGGCTGTAAGGGCTTTAAATTGTCAATTTTATATGGTTAAATATCAGCAATACTTACTGTCTCTGCTTAAACAGAAAATGATGACATTCTGAATGTGCTGAAAATAAGGAATTGCAGGATTTATTGCATGCAACTGAACAAGTAGGAAAGCATACATTGCAATGTGGATTTGATTCTTTGGAGGCCTCTTGCAGGGCCGCAGTTACGGGTTCTGTCAGAAGGCATGCTTGGTTAAAGGAACAGAATCTGCCTGATCATGTTAAAGTTAAATTATTAGATGCACCATTACAGCATGATACTTTGGTGTTAAAGCAGAGGAGGTTTTGAAGAAAATGGAGGGCAAAGCGAAATCTATGCAAACAGTAAAGGATTTCTTACAGGTACAGCCACCTAGATTTAGCTGGAACTGGCCTACTAAGAATTGGTCCTTTCCAGTGTCAGACAGGCCACAGAGGCAGATACAGATGCCCGAGAGTCAGATCTCAGCCCCAAGGCTCTTATAGGCCTAAACAATGGAGTGCTCCTACCTCCAAAAGCGGAGAAGACAAATCGCAGCCCTACAGAAAACAGTCCCAATGACTTTCCTCTGCCAGCACCCAGCAATTATCTTTTGGCAGCCCCTTTAGGGGAAAACTAGCACTTTTTTTGCAAAACTGGCACAGGATTACCAAGAACAAATGGGTTTTAAATGGTGTCCCAGGGCTACTGGTTCCACTTTCATACCCTGCCAAAGGCAAAACGTATGCCAGACTTGCCACAAAATCAATGGGCGGAGGCACAAAAGCAAGCATCTCACATGGACATGAGAGCTATTCAGCAAGTACCACAGCAAGAGCAGGGACAAGGTTTTTATTCAAGACTATTCTTGGTGCCCAGAAAGGACAAATCCTGGAGACCAATACTGGACATGTCTACTCGAAACACATTTCTGGACATTCCAAAATGTTGACTCTACAGCAACTTCTGCCATTGCTGGGCAAGAAGGCCTGGCTTGTAACGGACCTAAGAGGCATACCTGCATGTCCCAATCAGACAAAATTGCAGGAGATGCTTCATTTCTAGCTGGATCAATGCATTACCAGTTCTCTGCACTGCACTTTGGCTTATCTACTGCGCCCAGGGTCTTAACAAAATGCCTGGCACCAGTAATAGCTTTTTGCAGACAAAGAGGAATACAAATATATCCTTACTTGGACGACTGCCTCATTCAAGCAGAGAACAAGGACATTTTACTACAGCATCTGGCGTTTGTAAAAAGATTATTAATTTGCCTAGGGTACACAGAAACGAAAATAAATCAAAACTAATACCCTCTCAAGAGATAATATTCCTGGGTGCAAGCTTAAACACAACTGCCCAGATGGCTTATCTCACGCCAGACAAAGGCAACTGACCTACTTCAAAATGTTGGCAACAAAAACCCAGTTATCTGCAAGAAAAATTCTGCAGGCCTTGGGATTCATGGCATCCTGCATCCTACTGATTCCATATGCAAGACTGCATATGAAGAAACTTCAATGGTATCTAAAAAGTGTTTGGGCACAACATTGCCACAGCCTGGAAAATGTGATTAAACTCATTCCCAGCCTGCAACAGGAGTTTTGATGGTGGGCACAAGTCTGTCACCTCAAGGCACAGCTATTCACCATACCCACAGCCAGGCAATCAATAACAGATGCTTCAGACTATGCCTGGGGAGCCCACATGGCAGGAAAATGTATTCAGGGAGCATGGCCTGCAAGCCAAATGCATCTTCATATCAATCAAAAAGAGATGTTAGCGGTTCAAAATGCCCTGACAGCTTTCAAGGATTTGCTTCATCCAGGACAACTACTGATAGACAATACAACAGTTATGTGGTACATAAGCAGGGAGGCACTCATTCCTGCCCTCTCTGCAGACTAGCCATGACTTTGTAGAACACAGCACTGGCCTGTCAAGTACATCTGCAAGCACAATTCCTGCCAGGAAAGACAGACTGGCAGACGAGCTAAGCCGAAACCTCATAAATCCACACGAGTGGAAACTGGATCCACAAATCTTCACCATGATAACAAGGAACTGGGGATGCCCAGACATTAGATCTATTTGCCTCCCCTCACAATTGCCAACTACAGAAATTCTGCACAAGGACTTATCACAAGCAAGCATGGAAGGTGGATGGCCCTATCTTTCAGCTGGAAAACACTTAGTGTATGCCTTTCCTCCACTGCCTCTCCTGTCCAAGGTACTCCTAAAGGTCAGACGAGAAGCCAAAAATTATACTGATTGCCCCAGACTGCTCACGCAAGCACTGGTATCCAATCTTAGAGCTTGTCACAGGGCCCAGCCTGAACATTGCCTCTTATTCCTCACTTAATGACCCAACAGAACAATCAGATCCTGCTCAGCCAACTCAAAACCCTAAATCTGGCAGCATGGCGAATACAGTGACAATTCACAACACACCTCTTTCCAAAGCAGTTATGGATGTTCTGGAGGCCAGAAGGCCAAGCACCAGGAAATCTTATGCAGAAAAATGGAAAAGATTCAGTGCCTGGAATCAGGCACAAGGTTTTGATACACTGGAACCAAACATTCCTCAAATTTTACAATACTTAACTGAGATGCTAAACAAAGGCCTATCCTTTTCATCAATCAAGATCCATGCCTCTGCCATTTCAGCTCATTACAGTATGGACCCTCCTATTTTTTTTGCATCCACTACTAAGGCAGTACCTCAGAAGGGCCAAAAACTTAAGACCCCCAAGAAGAGCACCAACACCAGAATGAGATCTCAATTTCATCTGAAAAACTCACACTGCCTCCTTTCGAGCCAGCCAATACAGCTGATATAAAATTTTTATCATGGAAAACAGCTCTGCTCCTAGCAATCACTTCAGCAACACGAGACTGAGCTTCAGGCATTAATGGCTGTGGAACCTTTTATAATCTTTCATCCAGACAGGGTTTCTCTGAGAACAAACCCCTCATGTCTAAGGTAGTGTCCAGTGTGGCCCTCAATCAGAACTATTCATTTGCCTACCTTTTATCCAAACCCACAGAATAAGGGGGAAAGACTTCTGCATTCTTTGGACATACACAGACAACTACGCTTCTATTTGGACAGAACTAAAGCTTTCAGAAAAACAGCAACATTTGGTGGCATACGCTGCAGGATCCCAAGGAAAGGCCATTTCAAAGCAGACAGTTTCAAAATGGCTAGGCCATTGCATTTGTTTCTGCTGTTCTCAACTTGGCAAATCAGTGCTAAGGGCATTAGGCCACATTCAAACAGAGCAGCAGCCCTTCTCAGAGGAGTACCAACCAAGGACATTTTAGAGGCTGCAACTTGGACTTCAGTGCACACTTTTACAAGGCACTACCACTTACCTCTTTACTCTAGAGCCAGAGCAGGCTTCACCACTGCATTTCTGCAGGGCCTCATAGCCTCGCCTAATTCTATTTAGACCCAGCCACCCAACCTCTGCTTTGGGATTCTATTCAAGTGTAATGACTGCAACAGTGAAACACGAATATAGTACAGTTGTGTACCTACCATAAATGTAGATGTCAGAGTGTATTCACTGTTGCAGTCCAGGTTACCTACCCACCATCCCCCTTTCTTTGCTGGGACTTATCTTTATCCTATACAACCTATATGGTGTATTTGCTTGTAGATGAAGGTAATGTTTATTTTACTGTATGCATTTTTATTGGCATAATTTTTTAGCCTACCCTTCGGGGGCCACCTGACATCTGGGACAAGAAAAACTGAATCAAATGGAATCTTTTATACCCCTGGTGCACCTTCCTCAGGGAAGAGGCAACAGCAACAGACGCCGGACCAGGACTTTGGAATTCTGGCCGACTGCGGGTAGCCTGCCAGCAGGATAACCCAAGTGTAATGACTGCAACAGTGAATATACTCTAACATCTACATTTATTGTAGGTACACAACTGTACTGTACTTCGTGTTTCACTGTTGCAGTCATTACATTTGGATCATCTTCTTTGCAGTAGCCCTCAGTCGGCCTGATTAACAAAGTCTTGGGTCCTGCGTCAGTTGCTGTCCCTTCCATGATAAGTTGTCAGGGGTATAAAACATGCAGCCGATGCCATTACATCAGTCTTTCTTGCCTGATACAGAAGCAGTTTGGAAGTGCCGGTCGGCAGACTCCTGAAATTTTCGGTTTCGAGTTTCAGAACCGAAGTCTTCAACTAAAGCTAAGTACCCCATTGGGGAAACTTCTTGCTCCTTACCGATGTCAGTAAAAGTTAATAGCTGCATTAGTTGTGGAAAGCAAATGCCTCAAAGATTTTCACTCTTACTTTATTCTTTGCCTAGGCCCTGACCACGACGTACTTTGCTGCCAGTTTTGTGCTTTATTTAACCGGCGCACTATCCGTCGTTGATATATTTTCACCTCTAAATATTTCTGTTTTCTGTTTAATTTTGCTCCATTCCTGTGGTCACCCCCTTGTTAGTCAGGTCTGACCATAAGCTAATTACCCTTAACATCCACGTCCCACCCCCACCTCCAGTAAGGAAACCTCCATAAACTTCTCCAAAGCCAACTTCATGCTATTCAAGTCAGAAGTGACAAACTTCGACACCCATGCAGACGGGAACTGAAAGTTCGACTGCTGAATCCCTACACTAAGGCACTGTACGAGCACATCCACTCATGCATGAATCGTGCCATCCCAAATAGAACCAAGATGCTCTCCTCCAAAAAAAGCCAGTCTGGTGGTCCCCTGCCATAAACAAACTTTACAACAAAAAGAAGAAACTGTTGCAGAAGAGGAAAATCCCAGGATGCAAAAAACTCCCTTACCAGCCTCCGTAAGAAACTGCAATCCCTCATAAAATCCTCCAAAGCTAGTTATGAAAATAAAATTGCCAAAGATTCCAAAGACAACCACAAGGCATTCTATAACTGTCAAGAATCTAAATGGCAATGCTCATATCTGCTCTGAGCTAAAACAGAATGGCATTAAATAGTCTGATCCCAAGGATATTGCCAATATCTTGGCAGATCGATTCAGTGCCAACATCACTCCCCTCTTACCCCCTAAATGGCCCATCTCAATACCAGAAGATTGCCAAATTCCGGTAACGGCCACACAGGTAAAAAACGCACTCTCCAAAGCTAAGAATACAGCATCCATGGGACCAGATGACATCCCGGGCTGTGTACTACATAAACTACAATATGAACTGGCACCTCACCTAAGTGTCATGTTTAATCATAGCCTCACCTCAGGTTTCATGCCCACTGAGTGGTGCATAGCTACAGTTATCCTACTCCACAAGGGGGATCCACCTTGGATCCTGGAAACTAGTCTCACAAGCCTTATCTGCAAGGCCATGGAGCGTATTATCATGGAACTTATAAACAGACATTGGCAATCTTCAAACACTGGACCCCACCCAGTTTGGGTTCGTGAAGGGCCAATCTTGTCTCCTGAGCCTGATTGACTACTTCGAATCAGTCTCCAGAGCCATGGAAAAGGGTAAGGTGGTCCACACAGCCTATCTAGACCTTGCCAAGGCCTTTGACACCATCCCCCAATCTGGAATCATAGATAAACTTACTAAGCTGGGCATTAATCTGTATGGCACCCAGTGGGTTGCTAACTGGCTTACTGATAGAACCCACACTAAAAGTAGCAGTCTCCAAATCCAGCTCCAGACAAGTGGAGAACCTCAGGGTTCAGTCCTGGGACCGCTCTTGTTTGGCATCTACTTCTCTGAAGTACAGGCCAACACTAAGGGACTTTGGCTAACAAAGTTTGCAGATGACTGCAAACTGGGAGCCATTATTGAATCCCCAAATGATGTGGATATTCTACAAAAGGGTCTTACAGAAACAGATGATTGGTGCCAGAGCCATGGGCTCAAGCTCAGTGCCAAGAAATGTATAGATGTTCATCGTGTTATACTGCTACAGTCTTCACACCTGGGGTTATCTGCCGTCAGGCGGTCCCGCAGTCGGCCGAATCCCAAAGTCCTGGTCCGGTGTCTATTGTCGTCGCTTCTTCCCTGACGTCAGTGTGACAGGGGTATAAAAGAGGCAGCCGACGCCATTTTCTTCAGTCTTTCTTGCCGCGCGGTGCCCAAAGCAGAAGCAGTTCGCAAGTGCCGGTCGGCCAGCTCCTGAGATTTAATTCGAATCTAATTTCAGCCCGAAGTAGTCTTTAAAGCTAAGTACCCCATTGGGGAAACTTTTCTTGCCTCAGACCAATGTCAGACAAAGTTAATGTATTTCTTGTGGAAAGCAAATAACTCCTAAGGATTTTCATTCTTATTGTATTCCTTGCCTAGGCCCAGAACACAACGTCTCGGGTTGTCAGTTGTGCTAGGTTCAACAAACGTACGATCAAGCGTCAGGCAGATTTCACCAGACATTATTTTGTCAGAAAATTTAAGTATAGCATGTCGTCGGATCAACCGACATCAGCAATGATTAAAAAATGCAAGGATAAGGACAGGCAGCCAAGGCCAAGACCAGATACCGAGGCCTCAGCAAGGCCTGCCGCCGGTTCTCCGGTTTTCAGCAAGGCGTCTATGCAGCCCCTGACTACCGCTGATTTAGAAATTCCGACGACCTCCCAGACTAACTCAGCTGGGCTTCAGGATCTGGTTCAATCTCTCCACATGGACGCCAACCCTGATGGTGATCCAGAGATTTTGGACAGGCCATCGGTTTCTGAAGGTGTTTTCAAACCGACAACTATCTCTATAAAGTCTTATGCTAAACTTAAAACCCCCTTAAAAGTCAGGAAACCGGATCCACAGATCCCCCCACAGGCCCCTATGGCTAAAAAACATGCTTAAGATGGCTGAGGATTTAATTACCCTTATCAGGGGTTCCCAACCCCCTCCTGACAAAAGGCCTAGACTGGAGGAAGATTATCCCTTCCTATGACCATGCATCTGTTTCTTCAGCTAACTGAGGACCAGGATTATTCCTTCCCTCCTTATGAAGACTCAGATGCTGAGGAGTCCATTCCCTCTGTCTCCCCGCCTGAAGACTACTCTTTTGGGGAAACTTTACACACCATGAGGGAACACTTCTACTGGGAAGGCCAAGATTACTCTGACTCTTAAGAAAAGACTCCGTGAGTTTCTTCTTCCACAGCATAGACCCGTTGCAATTCCTCCAGTTTTAGACATTTTGGATGATGTTTACACCGAATCTAGTCTAAACCCAGATTCCTTACCTCCTGCACCAGCTAAACCAGACAGATGCTCATAAGTTTCTATATAAAAGTCCTGTTGCTGACCCCGAAACCATTTCCCAGGGTCCCAAGGGGGTTAAGGCCTCTACTGCTAAGAATCCACTACCTTCTGAAAGAGATTACAGAGCATTAGAAAGATGGGGGAAGAAAGTGTATACGTCTGCCACTTTGGCCATGAGGGCCTTAAACTGCCAATTCCACATGCTGAAATACCAGCAGTACTTGATTGCACAGTTAAAGCAGAAAATGATCCCTCAGACAGGTCAACCTGATTTCAAAGAGATGCAGGATGTGCTGCATGCAGCAGAACAGGTGGGAAAGCATACCTTAGTGTGGTTTTGATTCATTGGAAGCCTCATGTAGAGCAGCTGTCACAGGGTCTGTAATACATAGACATGCTTGGCTAAGAGAGCAAGCCTTACCAGAACATGTCAAAGTGAAGTTATTGGATGCTCCACTGCAGAAAGATGTGCTGTTTGGTGTCAAAGCAGAGGAAGTTTTAAAGAAAATGGAAGAAAAGGCAAAATCTATGCAGACAGTTAAAGATTTTTTACAGGTACAACCTCCTCGCTTCAGCAGAAATTGGCCATCAAAAAACTGGTCCTTTCCTGCATGAGACCCCAAAGAGGTAGGTACAGACACCTAAGGGGCAGAGGGCCAGCCACAAGGCTCTTTCAGGCCTAGACAATGGCATACAACAACTCAGAGGTGGAGACGAAAGATCTCGACCCTTCGAGAAACGAACACAATGACTTCCCCCTTCGCCTGCCAAGCAAAATTGCCCTGGCAGCTCCTTTGGGAGGAAAACTGGCTCTATTTCCACAAAATTGGTGCATCAAAAAGAACAAATGGGTTCTGGATATTACCCGAGGCTACAGATTTCATTTTCACACTTTACCACGAATGAGAGGCATGCCAAATCTGCCTACAAACCAATGGACAGAGGCACAAATGCAAATTTCAGCTCTCATGGATATGAAAGCAATTCAAAAGGTACCTACAAAGGTGCAAGGTCAAGGTTTTTACTCAAGACTTTCTAGTACCAAGAAAAGACAAAGCCTGGAGACCCATTTTAGACCTCTCAATTCTAAACGCATACCTGGAGGTACCCAAATTCAAAATGCTCACACTACAGCAGCTTCTTCCTATGCTGGGCAAGGAGTCTTGGCTGGTAATGTTGGATCTGAGGCATACCTGCATGTCCCTATCAGACAAGTTTGCAGGATATACCTCAGGTTTTTGGCAGGTACAATGCATTATCAATTCTCTGCATTGCCCTTTGGCTTATCTACTGTGCCCAGAGTATTTTTGAAATGCCTGGCATCAGTAATTGCATACTGCAGACAACGAGGAATACAAATTTACCCATATCTGGATGACTGCCTGATCCAAGCGGACAGCAAGGACATTCTATTACAACATCTGGCATTTGTAATACAGCTGCTCAGTTGCCTAGGGTACACAGTAAACAAAGTCAAAGCTAATACCCTCACAACAGATACTATTCCTGGGTGCCAGCTTAAATACAACAACCCAGATGGCTTATCTCACGCCAGACAAACAATTGAATCAATACTTCAAAAAGATGGCAACTTTTACCCAGCTCACTGCAAGGAAAATCCTGCAGGCATTGGGGTTCATGGCATCCTGCATTCAACTAATCCCATATGCAAAGCTGCGTATGAGGAAATTACAATGGTACCTGAAAAGTGTATGGACTCAACACAGACACAGCCTCGAATCAAGTATACCTCTCATTCCCAGCCTTCAAAAAGAGTTCCTATGGTGGGCTCAAGCATGTCAAATAAACAAGGGTCTTTGTCTTACCTCCAGCAAACCAAACTATGACAACAGATTTTTCAGACTACGCCTGGGGAGCACACATGGCAGGACTGTGTATACAGGGCAAATGGTCTGCAAAACAAATGCATCTACACATCAACCAAAAGGAGATGCTTGCTGTGCAAAATGCACTGACAGCCTTCAAGGACCTCTTGCATCCTGGACAACTACTAAGGACAGACAACACCACAGTCGTGGTACATAAACAAACTGGGAGAAACGCACTCCTACCCTTTATACAGACAGGCAATGACCTTGTGGAACACAGCATTGACTTACCAAGTGCAACTGCAAGCACAATTCCTGCCAGGAAAAGAAAACGTATTGGCAGACGAATTAAGCAGAAATATGGCAGATCCTCACGAGTGGAGACTACACCCACAAGTATTTTCAATGATAACTCAAAGGTGGGGACGCCCAGACATAGATCTATTTGCCTCCCCCAACAACTGCCAACTACAGAAATTTTGCACAAGGACTATTCATTCTCTAGCCTGGAAAGTGGACGCCCTATCATTCAGTTGGACAGCATTGACAGTCTATGCCTTCCCACCACTATCTCTATTGAGCAAAGTATTACTGAAAGTCAGATCAGAGACCACAAATTATCTCCATTGCTTCGGACTGGCCACATCAACATTGGTAACCATTACTAAGGAACTTGGCTCACAGCCCTCCATGGATCTTACCGCAATTCTCACGTCTGTTGACCCAGCAAAACTCTCAGATCCTTCACAGTCACCTCAGGACTTTAAATTTAGCTGCATGGAGGATACCTTGAATTATCAATCATCACTTCTCTCAAAGGACGTCCTGAATGTCATTTTGGAGGCCAGGAGGCTCAGCACCAGAAAAACTTACTCAGACAAATGGAAAAGATTTTGTGCATGGAACCAGGCTAAAGGCCAAAATTCTTGGACACCAAACATTCCTCAAATCCTGCAATACTTAACTGAGATGCTACACAAAGGCCTTTCTTTCTCATCCATTAAGATCCATGCTTCAGCCATTTCAGCTCAATATAATACGTTTCCTCCGATATTCTCATACCCTTTACTAAGGCAGTTTCTCAGAGGGGCTAAAAATATAAAACCCCCCAGGAAACCCCCAATGCCAGCTTGGGACCTCAACTTCATTTTAGAAAAATTAACACTGCCTCCTTTCAAGCCAGCATTCTCAGCAGAAGTACAATACTTGTCATGGAAAACAGCTCTGTTGCTGGCTATCACCTCAGCACCCAAGGTCTCACAGCTACAGGCACTTATGGCAGTGGAACCTTTCATCATTTTCCATCAGGACAGAGTCTCTTTACGAACTAACCCTACCTTTATATGCCAAAGGTAGTATCCAGTGTGGCTTTGAATCAGACCATTCATTTACCCACCTTTTATCCAAACCCCCAGAATAAAGGAGAAAGACTCCTTCATTCTTTGGACATTCACAGACAGCTACATTACTATTTAGATAAGACAAAGACCTTCAGAAAAACTGACCAGCTCTTTGTATCCTATGCTGCAGGTTCACAAGGAAAGGCTATTTCAAAACAGACCATCTCCAAATGGATAGCACATTATATCCGCTTTTGCTACTCACACCATGGGAAAGCAGTGCCTGTTAATATTGGGTCCCATTCTACCAGGGCTACAGCAACCTCAGCAGCCTTTCTCAGGGGGGTTCCAACCAAGGACTTTCTGGAGGCAGCTACTTGGAGTTCAGTGCACACCTTTACCAAGCACTACCACCTTCCATTATACTCAAAAACCAGAGCTGGTTTTGCCACTGCAGTTCTGCAGGGCCTCCTAGCTTCGCCTAACCCAGTTTTACTACCAACTACCCATCCATAGCTTTGGGATTCAACCCGTGTGATGACTGCAGCAGTATAACGCGATGAACATAGTACAGTTTTGTACCTACCATAAATGTAGATGTTGGAGTGTGTATATTGCTGCAGTCCAGGTTACCCTCCCACCATCCCCTCTACATACCAGGGTGTTATAACTCCATGTGCATCAATCAACTGGATGCTTGTCTATATGGTGTATTTGCTTACAGCTAGTACTTTTGTTTATCTACTAAGGAATTTTTACATAGTTATTTGTATTGCCTTCCTAGTTGGGGGCACCTGGCTGACATCTGGGGCAAGAAAAACTGAAGAAAATGGCGTCTGCTGCCTCTTTTATACCCCTGTTGCACTGACGTCAGGGAAGAAGTGACAACCGACACCGGACCAGGACTTTGGGATTCGGCCGACTGCGGGACCGCCTGATGGCAGATAACCCCAGGTGTGATGACTGCAGCAGTATGCACACTCTAACATCTACATTTATGGTAGGTACAAAACTGTACTTTATCCCCTTTGGGGAAAAAACATGTATCCATGAATTACCATATAGGTGGCTGTACAATAAACAGTGTGATAAGAGACTTGGGGACACAGGTGGACGGTGGTCTCACCTTTTAATAACCACATTGCTGCAACAGTCAGGAAATCCTATGTGGCATACCTCATCACTAAGGGCTTTTCATCCAGAAAAAAGGAGGTCATTGTCCCGCTGTACTCGTCCCTTATTAGACCCATTATAGAATACAATGCCCCGTTTGGTATGTACCTCTCAAGACATCTGCAACAACTGGAAAGGCCGCAGAAATACCTCACTAAAAGAATCACAGGCCTAAAGCAGATGCCCTATGCTGGCCACCTTAAAAAAACTCCAGCTATACTCTGCCGCATATCTACTCTGAGGCAATCTCTGCTTAACATACAAGGCCATGTCAAACCCAGAGCTGTTGGACATGCTACACTTAAAAAAAAATCCCAATCCCTCAGAGCCACACGCTCCAGGGATCTAAACCTTATCACAGTAAACAAAACATGCTGGAGGGAAAGGTTCCTGACCCAGAGACTCCCCAGACTCTGCAATAGTTTGCCCATACATGTCAGGCAGAGTGCCTCTTTGGCCCTTTTCAAAAGGAACCTTGACGATTGGCTGGGATTGTCAGTCGCCCTGCTAGACAGGGGTCCAGGCAAGTAAATAGTGTGGGAAGAAATAGCCAGGGAATTGTTATGGCTAGGCTTGTATAGGCCCTAGGGCTGATAGCCTAGTACCAACCTATGAACCTATTATCCAAAAATGTCGGCTAGCCATCCGACTACCGGCATTCTGAAAAAACGCAAAGATAGACAGGCCGCTGAGGTCAAACTGCCAGCGACGCTTCTCCTAAGCCAGTCGCCAGTTCGCCAGTACTCAGTGAGGCGCTTTTGCAACCCCTGATACCCGCTACTTCTGATTTGCAGGCCTCTACGGAGACCCATTCAGAGTGCAGGATGCCATGAGTTACTTCAGCTATAGAACCTGCAGATGTCTCTACCTTGGATGGGTTCGGAGCCGCTGTGCAGGCACCGGATTCTGAGGGTGTATTCAGGTCTACAGACTTGCATATTAAACCAACGCCTCCTTCATTTAGGCCTAAATCCCGAACCATGCGTAAAAAAACTGATGCCCAGACCACATGCTCAGGCCTCTGCCTAAAAAGAGTGGCTGAAGATCTAATAACTCTAATCAGGGGAAGCCAACCCCTCCCCCTTCTAAGAGGCTTAGGACTGAAGTGTATGAATCTTCTGACCAGGATTCTGTTTTTTATGATGATCTGGATTTGCCCTTGTCTACCTATGATGATTCTGATGCAGAGGACTGTATTCCCTCTGCTTCCCCTCCAGAGAATTTTTCTGTTTGTGAAACCTTACATACTCTGAGCATTTCCACTGGGAAAACCAGGATTTTTCTGATTCAAAAAAGAGGCTTGGGTTTTTTTTTACTCCCGCCTCTGCATAGGCCTTTAGCTATTCCTCCTGTACTAGACATTGTTGCTTTTTCGGAATCTAGTTTGGCCCCTGATTCCTTGCCTCCTGCTCCCAGAAAACCTGACCGATATTACAGGGTCCCTGAGTCACAAGTTCCTTTTTAAAAATCCTATTGCGGATCCAGAGACTATTTCTTAGGGGCCCAAGGGCATTAAGGCTTTTACTCCTAAAAATCCTACCCCTTCTGATAGAGATTTCAGTGCGCTAGATAGATGGGGTAAGAAGGTTTACACTTCTGTAACCTTGGCCGTTAAGGCTCTAAACTGCCAGTTTCATATGTTAAAGTATCAGCAACATGTTATTGGATTGCTTAAACAGAAAATGTTGATTCCTGACTCTATGGAAAATAAAGAATTACAGGGTTTAATACATTCTGCTGAACAGGTTGGAAAACATACTTTGCAATGTGGATTTGACTCATTTAGAGGCCTATTGCAGGGCTGCTGTTACTGGGTCTGTGCTCAGAAGGCATGCTTGGCTTAAGGAGCAATCTTTGCCTGATCATGTTAAAGCTAAATTGCTGGATACTCCCTTAAATCAGGACCGCCTGTTTGGCAACAAGGCTGAGGAAGTTCTTAAAGATGGAAGATCAAGCTAAATCTATGCAAACTTTTAAAGCTTTCTTACAAGTTCAGCCTCATAGATTTAGTAGGCACTGGCCCTTTAAAAATTGGTCTTTTCCAGCCCCTTCAGGTCTTCTCAAGCCAAACCCAGACACAGCAAAAACCCCAGGTTTCAGTCCCAGGGGACACACAAGGCTAAACAGTGGTGGTGGGGGGGGGTTTCCACACCCAAATCAGGGAGTAGTAAGACTCCCCCGTATGGAAAACTGTCTCAATGACTTGCTTTTAAACTTTCCAAGCACTTCCCAACTGAATACACCTTTAAGCGGAAAGATTGTATGCATGCCAAAAACTGGGAACTCATTACCCAGGACAAATGGGTTTTAAATAGTGTCCCAAGGATACAGATTTCACTTCCGCACCTTATCAACACCAAGCAGGTTGCCAGATCTCCCCCCCCTGAAAATCAGTGGGCAGAGGCCCAAAATAAAGTACTCGTTTAAGCATGCAAGCTATTCAGTTGGTACCAGAATCTTTAAAAAGGGACAAGGTTTCTGTTTGAGACTTTCTTGGTACCCAGAAAAGGCAATACATGGTGTCCTATCCTGGACCTTTCAACTCTAAATACCTTTCTTGTTCCAAAGTTCAAGATGCAGACTCTTACCTGCTGCTTCCTATGTTAGGCAAAGATGCATGGCTGACAACAGTAGACTTAAAAGAAGCATACCTGCACATCCCTATCAGGGAGTCTTGCAGAAGATACCTACACTTCAAAGCAGGCTGCATGCGTTATCAGTTCTCTGCACTGCCCTTTGGTTTATCTACTGCTCCCAGGGTATTCACAAAGTGCCTACCTCCAGTCATTGCATTTTGCAGGCAAAGAAATATTCAAATATACCCACACCTGGGCGATATTCTGCCAGGACATACTTTTGAATCATCTGGCCTTTGTTCAAAGGGTACTGACGTGTCTGGGGTATGCCATAAATGAAAATAAATCACACCTGGTACCCTGTCAACAAATCATATTCCTGGGAGCAAGCTTGAATACAACTTCCCAGATGGCTTTCCTCACGACAGAGAAACAAATTCTTTTGACAACCTACTTCAAAACAAGTGGCCACAAAAGCCCAGTTATCTGCAAGGCAAATACTGCAAGCCTTGGGGTTCATGACGTCCTGCATTCTTCTAATTCCATATGCAAGACTGCATATGAGGAAGCTGTAATGGTATCTCAAAAGCCTGTGGTGTCAACATTCACAGGAACTAGAAGCAATAATTCCTATCATACCTTGCCTATGCCTAGAGTTCCTTTGGTGGGCAGAGGCCTGCCACCAAAGCAAGGGACTACCATTCACACTACCTACCCCCTGCCGCCCAAACCTTGACTGACACATCAGACTATGCATGGGGGGCTCACCTGGCAGGGAAGTGTATTCAGGGCAAATGGAACCCAAGTCAAATGCACCTACACATAAATCAAAAGGAAATGTTAGCTATACAGAATGCTCGGACAGCCTTCAAGGACCACATTCTTCCAGGACATCTAATGGTAAAGATGGACAACACCACAGTCATGTGGTACATAAGCATGGTGGTACCCATTCTTACCCCCTCTGCAGACTAGCCATGGCATTGTGGAACACAGCCTTGAGCTACCAAGTGAATCTACAGGCTCAGTTTCTGCCAGGAAAACTAAATACACTGGCAGATGGACTAAGCAGAAACCTTGTAGATCCACACGAGTGGAAACTGGAACCAAGAATTTTCAACATGTTGACAAGCAAATGGAGCGCAGATATAGACCTGTTTGCTTCCCCCCACAACCATCAATTGGACAAATTCTGCACAAGGATTCCCCACAAACTAGCTTGGAAAGTGGATGCTCTGTCCTTCAGCTGGAAAATGTATCAGTTTATGCCTTTCCTCCTCTGCCTCTGCTCTCCAAAGTACTACTAAAGATCAGACAGGACAAGCCAAGGACGATCATAATTGCGCCAGACTACCCACATCAACACTGGTACCCCCTCCTGTGCAGTGTCATGATTAGCCCCATGACACATGCCTCAGACTCCTTCCCTGTTCTCTCAGCAGGAGAACCAGATTCTGCACCCTCAGCTGCAAGCCCTGAACCTAGCAGCCTGGCTAATTACCTAATCTCTCCTTTACCACCCCACAGCAAATCAGTGATGGGTATTTTAGAGGCTCGGAGGTCTAGTACTAGAAAATCTTATGCTGCAAAATGGAAAAGATTTTGTACCTGAAACCAATCTCAAGGGATGAGTGCAGCAGTGCCCAATTTACCTCAGATTCTACAATACCTGACTGAGATGCTTCACAAGGGCTTGTCCTTTTCCTCCAAAATTCGTGCTGCAGCCATATCTGCTCATAACACAGAGCCTCCCCTCTTCTCTCACCCACTGCTCAAGCAGTTCTTTAGAGGGGCAAAAAATGTAAGGCCACCCAGCAGAGCGCCAACTCCTGCCTGGGATCTCAACTTTGTCTTGGAGAAACTCACTCTTCCTCTTTTCGAGCCAGCTGCTACTGCAGATTTAAAATTCCTTTCCTGGAAAGCAGCTTCCCTTTTAGCAATCACTTCTGCAAGATGGGTATCTGAATTACAGGCCCTTATGGCAGTGGAGCCTTTCATAATCTTTCATGCGGACAGGGTGTCCCTCAGAGCCAGTCCCTCCTTAATGCCCAAGGTGGTATCCAGTGTGGCTTAGTCAGTCCATTTTGCCTACCTTCTTTCCTAACCCACAGAACAAAGGGAAATGGATACTGCAGTCCTTAGATATTCACAGACAACTTATATTCTACTTGGACAGGACTAAACCTCAAAGGAAATCTGAACAGATGCTGGTGGCATTTGCTGCAGGGACAGAGGGGAAAGCTATTTTAAAGCAAACCATTTCAAAATGGATAGGTCACTGCATTCATTTCTGCTATAAGCACAATGGAAAACCTGTCCCAGGGCATCAGACCCCATTCCACCAGGGCTGCGTCTACCTTTACAGCCTTTCTCCGGGGTGTCCCTACAAGGGGCAATCCTAGAAACTGATACCTGGAGTTCTGTACACACTTTCACCAAGCATTATCATTTGCCAATCTTCTCCAAATACAGAGCTGGTTTTGCCTCTGCAGTCTTGCAGGGCCTTTATAGCTGGTCCTAATTCTATTTAAATTCCTCCACCCAACCTTAGCTTTGGGAATCTACCCAAATGTAATGACTGCAACAGTGAAACACTAAGAACATAGTACAGTTGTGTACACTTACCATAAATGTAGATGTTTGGGTATACTCAATGTTGCAGTCCTGGTTACCCTCACGCCAGCCCCCTTTCTTCTTTTGGCTATTCCTCTACTCTCACTAACTTGCTGTGCTCAAAGCTTTTTGGTGTATTTGCTTTTTTGTTGGAGGTATTTCCTTGTATTATAGATTTAATTGCTTCCCATTAGGGGGTACCTGACATCTGGGGCAAGAAAAACTGATGTAATGGTGTCTGCTGCATGTTTCATACCCCTGACGACCTGACATCATGGAAGAAGGGACAGCAACCTACGCAGGACCCCAGGACTTTGTTATTCAGGCCGACTGAGGACTACTGCAAAGCAGATAACCCAAATGTAATGACTGCAACAGTGAACAAACTGTCAACATCTACATTTATGGTAAGTGTACACAACTGTACTTTCTGGAGATTGTAGATGATTTCTTGGAATCCAGCCCTACCCCCGGACACTTTTGCCTCCAGCTCACTATACCTGACAGGTACTACAGAGTACCTGACTCTCTCAAATTTCTCTTCAAGACCCCCACTGTGGATCCAGAGACTTTTTCCCAAGGACCAAAAGGCATTAAGGCTACTACTTCCAAAAATCCTACCCCTTCTGACAGACTCTAGAGCTTTAGACAGGGTAAGAAGGTATACACTTCTGCTACTTTGGCCATTAGGGCTTTAAATTGCCAGTTTCATATGTGAAAAGTATCAGCATATTATGGGACTACTAAAACAGAAAGAGTATTCCTGACTGTGCTGAACACAGAGTTGCAAGACTTAATGCATTCTGCTGAACAAGTTGGTAAACATACTTTGCAATGTGGTTTTGATGCTTTGGAAGTATCTTGCAGGGCTGCTGTCACTGTGTCTGTACTTGGAAGGCATGCTTGGCATGCTTGGCTTAAGGAACAAAACTTGCCATGTCCTAAAGCTAAATTACTGGCTGCACCCTTAAACCAAGATCTCCTTTTTGGCAACAAAGCAGAAGTCCTAAAATGGATGGAGGTAAAAGCTAAATATGCAAACTTAGATTTATTACAAGTACAGCCTCAGATTCAGTAGGCATTGGCCTTCGAAGAACTGGTCTTTTCCAGTCCCTTCCAGGCCTTCAAGTCCAAACCCAGGAGCAGAAAACTGCCAAGACTTGTCTCAGGTTATGCACAGATCCAAGCAGTGGGGGGCTCCTACTTCCAAAGCAGGGAGTATTAAGCCACCCCCTATGGAAAAATGGCACAATGACTTATCCTCAACTCTTCCAAGCCCTGCTCAACTACTTGCTTCCCTTAGGAGGAAAGCTCGCTCTGCATGCAAAAAACTGGGAACTCATTACCCAGGGCAAATGGGTTTAAAACGTAGTTTCCCTAGGATACAGATTCCACTTCCACTCATTACCAACCCCAAGTGGATGGCCAGACCCCCCCCCCCCCAAATCAGTGGGTGGAGGACCAAAACAAGTGCGGTCTCTTCTCAGTATTGGGGCTATTCAACTGGTCTCAGCAGAACGGGTACAAGGTTTTTATTCAAGACTGTTCCTGGTTCCCAGAAAAGAAAATTCCAGTCATCCTATCCTGGTCCTGTCTATTCTCAACACCTTTCTATTGGTTCCAAAATGCTGACTCTTCAACAGCTTCTTCCTATGCTAGCCAAGGATGCCTGTCTGGCAACCCTAGACTTAAAAAGCTTACCTGCACATACCAAAAATGGAATTCTGCAGGCAATGCCCGTCAGTTCTCTGCACTTTGTCTTTTCTACTGCACCCAGGGTATTCACAAAGTACCTGTCTCCAGCCATTGCATTTTGCAGGCAGAGAAATATTCAGATTTACCCATACTTGGACGATTGCCTGATTCAGGCAGAAAGTCAGGACTTGCTATTACAACACGTGGCATTTGTAAAGAGACTTCTAACCTCACTAGGGTACACCATCAACAAGCAAAATCACACCTAGTACCCTGCCAACACTGTATTCCTGGGCGCAAGCTTGAACACAACTTCCCAGATGGCATTCCTCACTCTGGAGAAACAAGTTTGACAACCTACTGGCCACAAAAACCCAGCTCTCTGCAAGAAAGATCCTGCAAGCCCTGGGGTTCATGGCCTCTTGCATTCTGTTAATTCCATATACAAGACTGCATATGAGGAAACTTCACTGGTATCTAAAAAGTCTATGGTGTCAATATTCTCAGGACCTAGAAACAATGATTCCCATCATTCCTTGTCTAAGAGCAGAGTTCTTTGGTGGGCAGAGGCCTGCTACCACAACAAGGGATTCCCTTTCACTCTACCCCCTGCCACCAAAACCCTAACAGACGCATCAGACTATGCATGGGGGCTCACATGGCAGGGCAGTGCATTCAGGGCAAATGGAACCCAAAACAGATGCACCTGCATATCGATCAAAAATAAATGTTAGCTGTACAGAATTCTCTTGACAGCCTTCAGAGACCTTATTCTTCCAGGACAACTATTGGTAAAGACACACCACAGTTATTTGGTACATAAACAAGTAGGGGAGGAACCCATTCCTACCCAATCTGCAGACTAACCATGGCTCTGTGGAACACAGCCTTGAACTAACAAGTGAACCTGAAAGCTCAATTCCTGCCAAATTCACGCTAAATTCACTGGCAGACTACTTTAGCAGAAATCTCATAGACCCACACGAATGGAAACTGGAACCCAAAATATTCAAGCTCTTAATGAACAAATGGGGACACCAGAGGTAGACCTGTTTGCCTCCCCTCAGAACTACCAATTGAACAAATTCTGCACCAGAACACTCCCCACAGTCAAGCTTGGAAAGTGGATGCCCTGTCCTTTACCTGGGAAAGCCTCTCCATTTATGCCTTCCTCCTCTGCCTCTCCTCTCGCAGGTTCTACTAAAGGTCAAACAGGACAAGCCAAGGACAATACTGATTGCCCCAGACTGGCCACACCAGCACTGGTATCCCCTTTTGTGCAGTCTGACAGTGCTACAACCATGGCACCTGCCACAGACCCCCCTCCCTGCTGTCCCAGCAGGCAGGCCAGATTCTGCACCCTCCACTTCAAACCCTGAACCTTACAGCCTGGCAAATTCTCTGAGCTTACCCCTAGCAAGCCTCAGTAAGCAGGTGCTTGATGTCATTCTTGAGGCAAGGAGGCTTAGTACTAGAAAATCCTATTCAGAAAAGTGGAAAAGATGCTGTTCCTGGGGCCAGGCTCAGGGGAGGGGCACAACAGTGCCCAGCTTAGCCCATATTGTAGATTTAACAGAAATGCTCCACAAGGGCTTATCTTTCTCTTCAATTAAGATTCATGCCTCTGCCATTTCAGCACATTGTAATACTGAGCCACCCCTCTTCTCTCATCCCCTGCTAAAACAATTCCCTAGAGGGGCCAAAAATTTAAGGCCCCCCAGGAGATCTCCCACTCCAGCCTGGGACCTTAACTTTGTATTGGAAAAACTCACTCTTCCCCCGTTTGAACCAGCCGCTACAGCAGAGTTGAAAATCCTTTCTTGGAAAACAGCCTTACTTCTAGCCATCACTTCAGCAAGAAGATTGAACTGCAGGCCCTCATGGCAGTAGAACCCTTCATTATCTTCAGTGCGGACAGGGTTTCCCTCGGGACTAATCCATACTTTATGCCCAAGGTGGTGTCTAGTGCGGCTCTAAACCAGTCCATTCATTTGGCTACATTTTTCCCAATCCTCAAAATAAGGGGGAAAGGATACTGCATTCTCTGGATGTGCACAGATAGCTTAGATTCTATTTGGACAGAACTAAGTCTCAGAAAATTTGACCAGCTGCTAGTTAGCTTTGCTGCAGGGGCAGAGGGGGAGGCCATTTCAAAGCAAACCCTTTCCAAATGGATAGCCCATTGCATCCATTTCTGTTACAAGCACCATAGAAAACCTACCCCACAGGGGATAAGATCACATTCCACCAGGGCCGCATCTACCTCTACAGCATTTCACAGAAGAGTCCCTACCAGGGACATCTTGAAAGCTACTACCTGGAGCTCTGTACATACATTCACCACGCATTACCACCTCCCTATATTTTCTAAATCCAGAGCTGGATTTGCCACAACAGTCATATAGGGCCTGATTGCTAGCCCTAATGCACTTTAACTGCCTCCACCCTTCCTTAGCTTTGAGAATCAACCCAAATGTGATGACTGCAACAGTGAAACACGAACATAGTACAGTTGTGTGTACACTTAACATAAATGTAGATGTTAGAGTGTACTCACTGTTGCAGTCCCGGTTTCCCTCCCTCCAGCCCCCTGACTTCTCTTGGCTCTACCTTTTCTTCTTGTTTGGCATATTTTATATCATATGTGTTTGCTTTTTGCTGGGGGTGTTTCATAGCACAGAAATGCTTCCTATTGTGGGGGCACCTGACTTCTGGGGCAAGAAAAACTGATGTAATGGCATCGGCTGCATGTTTTATACCCTGGCAACCTGACGTCATGGAAGAAGTGACAGCACCCGATGCAGAAATCCGAAGACTCTGGAATTCAGGCCAGCTGAGGGCTACCTGCAGGCAGATAACCCAAATGTGACTGCAACAGTGAATACACTCTAACCTCTACATTTATGGTACATGTACACAGCTGTACTTTCGGTTCTGCAGGGTCTCTCATCTCCTTAGTAGCTCTATTCGTCCACCTTTTCCACACAGCTGTTGGAATCCCCCCAAAGGTTGGTACTGCAACAGTGAAGCATAGTGAAACTATTACAGTTGTAGATTTACTTACTATAAATGTAGATGTTGGTGCCAGTGCCTTCACTGTTGCAGTAACTCCCCCTAATCACTTCCCTTATCTTTCTGGCCTGGGTTTAGGGGAGTACCTCCCATTAGGTCCCTTCTCCCATACCTAGTTGGTGCATCCCCAGTCCATTTGGTATCCACTCCTGCGGAATGTCATGAGCAGGTCATGCTCCATGGGCACAGAGTGGAGCTCTGCTGTTGGTCTTTGGATCAAGAAAAACCTGAGGTAATGGATCTGGTCAATGGCCCTTGATCCTAGGATATCCTCAGAAGGGAAGGTGTCCACCAAGGCTGGTGAAAGGATGGTCTCGTGTTTGGGCCAGCCAAGGACTTCATTGCAGGCGATCCCAAATATTACTGCACCAGTGAGGTCACTTAACATAAACACTTATGGTAAGCAGATGGGCCGCTGTATTCATATTCATTGCCAGCTGTGTTGGTTTCACCTGTTTACTAGTCAGCCATTAACATGCTGACTAGTCTTTCTATCTGTTAAATTTTGGGAAGAGGACGGTAGCAGCTAATGTTTTTCAGAACCATGCCTGTTGTCAACATGAGCTGTAATTGGTCTTCACACCTTCACAAAGCAGTATAGTTCTGATCTCCAGCCCAGAAGATTCCTTTTGCTTGGTTGCATTACAGCATTTGGTAATATGTCTGTGTTCCCGAGAACTGTGGTTTCTGCTTGAAGTTGTGCTGTCATGCCCTTTGTACAGTACTTTAAACCTTAACATGCGAGTACCAAGCACAGTTTAGCCTTGAGCTGTGTTGTACCCTAAGGGGTGTCCCCATTGTGACTAGCAACAGTTGTAGCTGTGAACATCACAAATGTACAACTTTTAGTTGTGTAGGTTGGAGGACCTCTTGCTCACGTGACTCTAAGAACCTGGGCAGCCTAGGACTGAATGTGCTTCCTTGGCTGTATTCATATTTAAGTACTTTTGCAGTAGTGTAGTTGTCTGGCAACCTTCTTGTAATATTTTACCTTTAAACCACCTTGTCTAAGGCCATAATTTGTTTGGGGGATATTTTTGCTTCCCTTCCAATTTGCAGTTAAGTAGGGTGAAAAACATGGGGCACAGCCCCTACCCAGAACTACGAAAAACAGTTGAAAGGTTTAAAGCTACTAGTGATCCACCTTATTCACAGACTATCACTTGAATGATCTTGCATCAGTGATGGCTGACCTTTTGAGTTCGGTGTTTTATTCGGAAAATGCCTAACTTGGTTCTGTTAGTGTCCTCCCCCAAACAAAATAAATTAAAATCAAAATAAGTAAAATAAAACAGCATAGCTCTCAACGTATCAGATCTCAACAGAATCCAGGACAAATCTAGAAATAAGACATGGACAGATGTCCTTCAAGGATGCATCTGCAGTCATAACATATGGGTTGTCCTGCCTCAGGCAGCCCTTCAGTCGGCCGGATTCCAAAGTCTGGGTCTGGCCTCTGCTGATGTCGCACTTTCCCCGATGTCAGAGCGTCTGGGGTATAAAATCATCAGCCAACGCCATTTTCCTCAGTCTTTCTTGCCGCGCAGTGCCCGAAGCAGAAGCTGTTCGCAAGTGCCGGTCGGTCAGATCCAGTGATTTCAGCTACCAAAGACTTCGAAAAAAGCTAAGTACCCCATTGGGGACTCTTTCTTGCCTCAGCCGATGTCAAAGTAAATAATTGTTTAACTTGTGGAAAACAAATACCTCATAATGATTTCCATTCTTACTGCCTTCCTTGCTTAGGCCCAGACCACGACGTATCGGCCTGTTTAGCCTGTGCCTCCTTCAACCGACGAACTCTTAGACGTCGGTCGGAGTTTGCAGAGGAATTTTTTAGAGCCGCTTTTGCTTATAAAATGCCGTCAGACTCCGACTTCGCATATGGTCAAAAAACGCAAGGAAAAGGACCGACACTCGCGGCCCGTGGTTTCGGCTGAAACCACGGCTAGGCCTACCGCGAGTGTCTCTGTTTCGGCCGAAACAGAGTCCTCGGCGATTCCTTTTTCCGAAACAATACTTCCGACCACCAAGGCCCGAGAGGCCCCGGCTGAGTCGGCTTCAGAACTACCTACCGAAGCTAGTGTTCAGAATTGTCCCGACACCATACCTTTGGACATTTCTACCCCTGCATGTGGGGCAGCTAGGCCCCCAGCTTCTATGTCCATTAAGGCCTTTTCTAGGGCTAAAGCTGCCAAACTTTCAAAAGCTTTGCCTGCCAAATCTACACCCCAGAGGCCTTCTTCTAGTTCACAGATCCTCAGCCTTGCTGAGGACCTTATCTCCTTAATTAGGGGTTCACAACCTCACCCAGACAGGGCCTCCCAACCACCTCCTGACAAAAGGCCCAGGACTGACCCCTCTGAACCACACTCCTCAGATGATTCCACGGATGGATCTGAGTTGTCAGACCACCAGGAAGGGGCTTACTCACCTTATGAGGATTCAGATGCAGAAGAATCTATCCTTTCGGCCTCCCCTTCTGAAGAGATTTCCTTCGGGGAGACTTTACACTCCATGAGAGAGCACTTTCAATGGTAAGGTCAGGATTTCTCTGATTCTAGAAAAAGAATAAGGACCTTTTTGCATTTGCCTCAGCATAGGCCCTTAGCTATACCTCCTGTTCTAAATGTATTTGATGTGTACAATGATGTCAGTACAGCCCCTGATACTCTTCCTCCGGCCCCTGCCAAACCTGACAGATACTACAGGGTCCCGGATTCTCATTTCCATCTGTACAAAGCCCATTCTGCAGACCCAGAAACTATTTATCAGGGCCGTAAAGGGGTTGCAGCCGCTACTGCCAAAAATCCCCTTCCCTCTGAAAGAGAGTCTAGAGCTTAAGAGAGATGGGGAAAGAAGGTGTATACTTCTGCAACTCTTTGTCAGGGCATTAAACTGTCAATTTCATATGATACAGTACCAAGAGTATTTGTTAGATGAACTGAATAAGAAACTTTCTTCTCCTGAACCCCTAGACCGTAAATCCCTTCAGGATTTGGTACATAACTCACAGCAAGTTAGTAATCATTTCTTAAAATGTGGCTATGATGCACTGGAGGCTTCATTTAGATCAGCTATGACTGGGGCAGTTATTCGTAGGCATGCCTGGCTGAAGGAGCAATCTTTGCCAGACCATGTCAAAGCTAAACTCCTCGATGCTCCAATGGAGAAACAAAGTTTATTTGGCTCCCCTGCACAGGAGATTCTAAAAAAGGTTGAAGAAAAAGCAAAATCTGTGCAAACAGTTAGATTTCCTGCAAGTTCAACCACCCAGATTCAGCAGAAACTGGCCTACAAAGAATTGGTCCTTTCCAGACTTGGACAGAGCCCAGAGAGGCAGAAACAGGCGCCCTAGAGGCAGAGGTCAATTGATGGGCTCCTACAGAGGTCGTCAGTGGCAACCTGCCAACCAGAGGAGTAGTGCAACAGCTACAACGACAACCACTACTACAGGACAGACTCAATGACTTGACTCTGATTCCGCCTACCAGGGATCAACTGGAAGCACCCTTGGGCGGAAAGCTGGCTTTATTCTCAAAAAAACTGGCATTATATTACAAAGGATACATGGACATTGCAAATAGACAAAGGATACAGGTTTCACTTCCACACTTTGCCAAAAAGAAGCGGAATGCCAAACCTTCCACCAAATCAGAAGGCAGAGGCTTTAAGACAAATCAGCAATTTACTTCAGATGAAAGCTATAGAAAAGGTACCATGTTCAGAACAAGGCCAAGGATTTTACTCCAGACTATTCCTTGTACCAAGAAAAGAAAATCAGTGGAGGCCTATTCTCGACCTGTCCGCACTGAACACTTATCTCATTGTGCCAAAATTCAAAATGCTGACCCTACAGCAACTTCTTCCCATGTTGGGCAAGGAGTCTTGGCTGGTGACTCTAGATCTCAAGGAGGCATACCTGCACATCCCTATCCGACCAAGTTGCAGAAGACACCTCAGATTTCTTGCAGGATCAGAGCATTATCAATTCTCAGCATTGCCCTTTGGCTTATCTACTGCGCCCAGAGTATTCACGAAATGCCTGGCATCAGTAATTGCACATTGCAGACTACAGGGAATTCAAATTTATCCATACCTGGACGACTGCCTAATACAAGTGGACAACAAGAAAACATTGTTAAAGGACTTGGCCTATGCCATACACCTGTTACAGACCTTGGGATACACAGTCAACATCCAAAAGTCAAGACTAGTACCATCCCAAAGGATAACCTTTTTGGGGTGCAGATCTGGACACAAACACCCAAATGGCCTTTCTCACAGAAGAAAAGCAAAAACAACTTTCAGTTTACTTCATGATTCTGACAAGACAAACTCAGCTTACTGCAAGGAAAATCCTGCAGGCCCTGGGTTACATGGCATCCTGCATAATTCTAATCCCACATGCCAGACTGCATATGAGGAAATTACAATGGTACCCAAGGAGTGTATGGTCTCAACAGTCACAGTTTAGAAACCATGATACCAATCATTCCATGCCTTCAAAAGGAATTTCTGTGGTGGGCTCAGGCCTGCCAGTCCAACAGAGGGTTGCCTTTCAACAAACCAAAAACAAGGCAGACCATCACCACAGACTCCTCAGACCGAGGATGGGGAGCACACATGGAGGACAAATGTATCCAAGGCCTATGGCCTCAAGGGCAGCTAAGCATGCACATAAACCAAAAGGAAATGCTGGCAGTGAGGCATGCAATCGAGGCATTCAAACCCTTCCTCCAACAAGGACATCTGTTAATAAGGACAGACAACACCATGGTCATGTGGTACATAAACAGGGAGGCACACATTCTCACCCTCTATGCCGGATGGCTATGAATCTGTGGGATCTATGCCTGAATCTCAATATCCAACTACAGGCCCAATTCGTGCCAGGGAAAGAAAATGCACTGGCGAACAGCTTAAGCAGAACTACCATGGATGCACACGAATGGAGGCTGCACCCAGAGATCTTCAAACTCATAACAAAGACATGGGGAATGCCGGAGATAGATCTATTCACCTCCCCATCAATCATCAACTGAAGACATTCTGCTGCTCAAGGACATACAACCCACAAGCTTGGAGGGTGGACTCTCTCTCCTTCAGCTGGAAAGCCGTAACAGTATATGCCTTCCCACCTCTCCCATTGATGTACAAGGTTCTACTGAAGATCAGGGAGGAACAGCCAAAAGTGATACTAATAGCTCCGGACTGGCCATGACAACACTAGTATCCACTATTGAGAAGCATGTCTCAGGCAAAATCATGGCCTCTCCCCCTATGGCCTCTTCTTCTGACGCAGAACAATTTCAAGACCCTGCATCCCAACTTGAAAACATTGCAGCTAACTGCCTGGAAAATTCCTTAAATCCCAATTAAACTGTCTTATCTCAGAGGGTGAGAAGGACATTATCCTGGAGGCTCGCAGGCCTTCCACAAGGAAGACATACTCAGCTAAATGGAAGAGATTTCTCATTTGGAGCACATCAAAGGGCACAGATGTCACAGTGGCAAACCTAGCACATATCCTAGAATATTTAGCAGAATTGTTCCACAATGGCCTGTCCTATTCTTCCATCAAGATTCATGCTTCAGCAATTTCAGCAGAATACAGTGTGGATCCACCTATCTTCTCACACCCTCTCCTCAGACAATTTCTGAGGGGGATCAAAAATGTTAAACCTCCAATAAGACCCCCCCTCTACCTGCCTGGGATCTCAACTTTGTGCTGGAAAAACTGACACTACCTCCTTTTGAACCAGCAGCATCAGCGGATCTACAGTTTCTATCTTGGAAAACTGCATTCCTTCTGGCAATCACTTCAGCAAGAAGAGTATCTGAGTTACAAGCATTAATGGCAGTGCAGCCTTTTCTTATTTTCCACCAGGACAGTGTGTCACTAAGAACCAATCCTACATTTATGCCAAAGGTGGTATCTAGGGTATCCTTGAACCAAGCTATTCACTTGCCTACGTTCTTCCCTAATCCACAGAATAAAGGGGAAAAACTTTTGCACACCCTGGACATACACAGACAACTATGCTACTACTTGGACAGAACAAAAACTAGCAGAAAAACTGACCAACTTTTTGTAGCATATGCAACTGGGGTGCAAGGAAGAGCAATTTCCAAACAGACAATTTCAAAATGAATAGGAAATTGCATTTGCTTTTGCTACTCCTTTCATGGAAAGACGACAACTGAAAATATCATGCCTCACTCCACAAGAGCTACAGCCACCACTACAGCTTTCCTACGAGGAGTGGCTACCAAAGACATTTTAGAAGCTGCTACTTGGAGCTCCGTGCATACATTTGCCAAGCATTACAATCTACCTTTATACTCTAGATCCAGAGCAGGTTTTGCAACTGCAGTCCTGCAGGGGATCTTAACTACACCATTCTTTTCTTAGTACCTCCTCCCCCAGATTGGCTATGGTATTCTACCCATATGTTATGACTGCAGATGCATCCTTGAAGGGCATAGTACAGTTTTGTACCTACCATAAATGTAGATGTCCGATAGGTATGCATCTGCAGTCAGGATTACCCTCCCTCCTTCCCCTCTGTGGTATTCCTAGGGTGCTTACCCCTCTTCTAGCTAGCTGGGGGAATCTATTATGGTGTATTTGTTTGTTTATTCATGTATATAATTTGCAAATGTTTGGAACTTTTCAGCATTTATCCAAATTTAGCCTTCCTAGAGGGCACCTGGCATCTGGGGCACGAAAAACTGAGGAAAATGGCGTCGGCTGATGATTTTATACCCCAGACGCTCTGACGTCAGGGAAAGTGCGACATCAGCTGAGGCCAGACCCAGACTTTGGAATCCGGCTGACTGAAGGGCTGCCTGAGGCAGGACAAACCCATATGTTATGACTGCAGATGCATACCTATCGGACATCTACATTTATGGTAGGTACAAAACTGTACTTTTTAAACTACTAGGGCTATTAATTTGAGGCACTGACAGAAAAAAGTGTGAATTAGTATACATTTTCTGAAGTAAAATAATTCTATAAACCTAATTGTCATTCTTGAGAGTAAAAACTCACTAGTTTCAGGAGGGATTAAGAGGGACACTTGGGAGGAATGTAAAACAGCAAACTCCTAAAAAGGCAGACTATTTACCCTTTGCAGAAGTGTAACCAGGAAGAGAAAACAATGTCAGCACTGCCATCTGCAGACTTTGAGATAGTGTACTGAAAAATAGTCTTTGAGGTTAACGTCCTTACCTCTGCAGCAGTGTTGAACTGGCTTCTGGCACAAAATCAGTGCAAAAGCAGCGTCTTTGGTGACTTGGGTGTTCGCTGTCACCCATAACGTCGTGACGTGTCACCTTTGACATGTGTCATAGGTTTGCCATCACTGTCTTGCATCATTTTAACTGACCACACCCCCTAGACACAGCTTTACAGGCTGGTCTTGGAAGCAGTCTTTAGTGGTTAATTGCTCAGGAGGTGGAAACTAGACTGAATCCAGACCCTACTGGATGAAACTTAATTCCTTAGTCTTCACCTCCTGTGCAGATACTACCAGTCAGATTTGTGGAGGCTCATTGTCTGACAAGATCATAACCCCTGTTATTGCCACAATGTGACATTAATATTTTTGATGTGACTTGTTAGTAACACCAAGTTCATTTTAACATTGCCTTGTCTGTCCTTAAGTTTCCCGCAGTTGGGAAAGACACATTTATTTCCCCACATTGGGGATTCCACTGTGCCAAAGATGAGCTTCACAGGAGCAGCCTTCAGTCAGGCAGCTAGAAGGTTGGTTTGTGCTCTCACCGTAATCTGGCAATGCGGGCATTTGTAATGCTGTAATGTCCTCCTTTGGCAGGAGGACATGTAATCTTGTGTCACAACAGAGGCCCAAAATGTCTTCCCCATATAAGGCTTGGTTCTGTATCTGCTGCCAGGTGCTGAGTGTAGTGCTTGTCACCAGGCAGTACATTTGCTTTGCCACCTCCTCCAAGGGATCGTACGGGTAAGACTGCACCTGCCACACCCCTCCTGCCAGGTCTATTGGATATCTGAAGTGATAAGATTGCATGTTGTTGACCATAGTTGGATACTTGTCCCTCAGTACAATCAGAACAGGTTAGTATTATTTTAACTCATTGTGTTTAGTGGTGGGAGGGGTAAATATACCATATTTCAGTGCATTTAGCTAAGCTGTGGAAGCTCCTGATGTATATATTTTGTGATGTCCTTAAACATCAACCTCAAGCCTTTGTAAAAATGCCAGAATATAAGGTGTTTATGCTAGTTAGAATTCTGATTTTCACAAACATTTGGTGTAGGAGCAGTAAAAGCAGCCGCTTTCTGTCACGCCAACACTTGAGTAGCAGTGTTCGGTCCTCTGGTTTACCTTTTTCTTTTTTCATAGTTCTGCTGTTGCTGGTGATCTTATTTATGAAGAGGAGGAAGAGTGTGAAGGAGCCCCTGCTGCCTGAAGATGATGTTCGGGATAATATTTACTATTACGATGAGGAAGGAGGTGGTGAAGATGACCAGGTAAGTGGTCACTGGAGGTGGCCACAATTTTTCTTCACTACTAGCAGCAACTGAGAACAAGGTAGCCAAGGGGGAAGGGATTAATCTTTATAATTCCTTGCAAAGGAGCTTAAATTAAAAGTAAACGTGATTTACAGTGTCCTTTAAGCCAAACCAAAGTTTATAACCTATTGCAAATGTTGGGTATTTAAATGCTTCCTGGACAAAGTGTATTTTGGACTGATGCCATAGAAAAATTTATGGAGTTTTTTTCCAATATATCAATGGTTCTAACTTTCTGAGATTTACCTATGAATTTAAATAAGAGATGAATTGCCTAGGTGTTAATATATATAAAGATTCAGGTATGTTTAAGTCTAACATATATAGAAAAAATACATATTCAAATTATTTTCTACACTACTGTGTGTAGTGCCCATCCTTTTCATCAAAAAAGAATATTAAAAAAGGACAGTTTGTAAGTTTGTAGAATGACGTCCAGTGAAAATGACTTTCAGGAAAGAGTGTGAACATTTAATGGAGTTTGTAGAGAGAGGTTACCCAAAAGACCTACTGATAAGGGTTAAAGAAGATGTTACAGCAGGGTGGAAGGATAGGTTCGCACTGATTTTAGATTATGGGACCCCAATTATTATTAGGTGTTTACAACCCCCCTTGAGTAATACGTTGGATGAGGATACAGAGTATGAAGGGGCATGTGTCCAATTTTTGTGGAGGTTCAGTTGTTAGGAACACTTGGAAAAAGGATGGGTGAAGTTTGCAAATTTATCAGATCTTAAGTTGAATTTTAAGAAACCTTTGATATTTATACTTAGAAAAGGAAGTAATATTAAAGACTTAGAATCTCACAGTTCAAATAAAAAAATTGGGGAAGATGAGGAGCACATGTAGATGTGGAATGTGTAATTTAGTGCACGTGTATTAGCAATATGGAAAGTCTATACACTGAATCGAGAGATGGGTATATAATAGGTAAAACACACAATACTTGTGATACCCATGGGGTTTGGTATACATTGTAACTTCTGAGACTTGTAGTGCATTTTATATTGGAAAAACAGAGTTAAGGAAAAGGATCTATGAACACACGAATGCTGTCTAAAACAAACATCACAGTACCCTGTACAAACCAACTTATCTTGTGCTTCATCCAAATATAATTTTTTTGTAATAGAAGAAATTGTAAAGGACATGAGGTGGCATGTGGGAAACAAATTGAGTACAGGGTATTATACTGGCAGATCGTGCCAGAAGCCAATAAAAATACACTGGTATCAACGATGCAGTATCCCTGGCCCCTGTTTTAAACTTAGAGCAGCAAGATTATAGTGTTTAAAAGTTTATTTTATCTTACTTCATGTATTTTCATTTTTGTTTTACTAGGGATCATTTACTTGGTAATTTTTAAAACATTTTTCACTTGTCCACTAGATAGGTTCATAGGTCGGTACTAGGCTGTCTGCCCAAAGGCATTTATAAGCCTAGCCAGAATGTCTTGGCTTTTGCTACCCCCTTAGATTACTTCCCTGTGCCTCTGTCCAGCTGATCCACTGAAGTGATCCCTGGGGTAAACTGTTTCCCATCCCCACTCTTCAAGGTTTCTCTTGAAGAGTGCTAGCGAGGAGCTCTGCCTAATGTAGATTGGAATCTTGTTCCAAAGTATGGGAAGTCTCTGGGACAGGAATCTATCCCTCCAGCACGTCCTATTTATTATGGTGAGGTTTAGATCCCTAGAACGTGTGGCTCGAGGGGATAAGGTTTTCTTTAGGTGGAGTATGTCCATCAATTCTGGGTTGAACATGGCCTTGTATGTCAGGCAGAACTCTGAGCAGGCGGCATGCTATTAGATTAGGACTTGTCCACTAAATGGTGCTGTTGGATTAAGAATGGCCCTGATCAATATGAAAATGTATTTTATAAAACATTTTGAAAGTATTTAACAAGTTTTTTCATACATTTGTTTGTTTTAAGATATTTATTTTAAAATATTTAACATGTATTTATTCTAGGTTTATACTATGAAATATATTAACATTTGAAAAGGAAGGCTTTTAAGATTTTATACATATTCAAATGTAGGTTTATTCATTGAATTCTAATGAATGGGCTGGGTTGTGGCATTGTTAGCTTTTTATCTGAAGAAGTCCACAGTGGGATGAAAAATGCAGTGATTCATTAAAGCGTTTTGTCTTTTTGCCCCTTTTATTGCATGTGTTCGCTTGCCGTGGGAATAAATAACCGTTTGGTTTTTACTTCCAGAGAGTCGTGGCACTTCTCTTTTTTCAGTGCTTTTCATGGTTTACAAAGTTTCTAAACTTTTTTTTTTTGCTGCGAAACTTTCCGGGCCTTCTTAACCCTAGACCCGTAGTTTTTTTGCATGCTTGCTTTAAAATTGAGTGGGCCAATGAGCTTCCTTAAGTCATGTTGCATACCTTTGTTGTTCCATGTCATCCTTTAGCTCCTAGGGTAGGAGGTTAGAATAAGGTTAAGGTGTTTACCTTATAAACACAAGGTGCAGGGTTTGATTCTCACATGTGGTAATCAGCTAAGCTTAAAATGACCCACAAGGGCAGCTAGCGTAGTACTAACCCATGAAAATCTGAAATTCTGCTCTGCTGTTTACAATTGGCTTTTCTTGAATAATTAGCCATTAACCATATTTGAGCGTCTGTCTCCTGAAATGCATTTGCATATAAATCAGTTTTCTTGCTTTTTCATTTAAATTATTTTAATTTTCTACATAAAGATGTCACATGTCATACATTGATGGCATCAGCTGTTTAGGTGACAGATTACATGTTTGGGGGAGATCTGGGCCTAATCTCTCCAAACCAACACTCCTCAGCTGATGCTTGCCATTTATTCCCAGGTGGCATGAATCTACACACATGCACATAGGTTCATAGGTTTATACTAGGCTATCTGCCCTAAGGCATTTTGAAAAAATACTGTGCCCATTAGTTTGTTGTGCCTCTGTCCAGCAGTGACACAGAGATGATTCCCGGGATAAACCTACGATCTCCCATCCACAGGTCAAGATTTCTCTTGAACGGAGCCAGCGAGGTGCTCTGCCTCACATGGACCGCGATTTTATTCCACAGCATAGGGAGTCTGAGTGATAAATCTATCCCTCCAGCACGTCCTATTTATATCCGTGCTAAGGTTTAAGTCGCTTGCTCTAGTGGTTTTGGTGGATTTGGATTTTTTGAGGTGGAGCATGTCCATTAATTCTGGGTTGGACATGGCCTTGTATGTCAGGCACATGTCACCTCTGAGCAGACGGTATGCAACTGAATAGAGTTGGAGTTTCTTCAATCTGGCAGCATATGACAGATTAGCAGTCCCTTTATCCTTTTGGTGAGGAACTTTTGGGGTCTCTCCAATTGCAGATGTCTGGTGGGATACATCCCGAATGGGGCATTGTACTCTATCATTGATCTGATAAGTGAAGAGTACAGGGGAACAATGACCTCACTAGATCTGGATGTGAATCCCTTCATGATCAGGTGGGCAATGTAGAAGGTCTTTCTAACCACTTTAGCAACGTGAGTGTCAAAAGAAAGGCCACTGTCAACCTGGGTCCCCAGGTCCCTGATAACCTCTTCTGTGCTTAGTGGATTGCCACCTATGTGGTAGCTTGGGGTTACCTTGTTTTTCCCGAAGGGTATGATTATACATTTTTTGGCGTTTAACTTCAGGCCATGGCTCTGGCACCAGCTATCTGTTTCCGTGAGTCCCTTCTGAAGGATATCCGTGTCCGATGCACCTTCCACTATGGCGCCCAGTTTGCAGTCGTTTGCAAACTTTGTCAGCCAAAGTCCTCCCATGTTGGCCTGTACTTCTGAGAAGTAGATGCCGAACAATAGGGGGCCAAGGACCGAGCCCTGTGGGACACCGCTTGTGACCGGCGTGGAGTCTGACATAGCGCCAGCAACTCTAACCCTGTGGGTTCTGTCCTTAAGCCAGTTTGCAACCCATCTTGTGACATATGGGTTTACATTTAAGCTGGTAAGTTTTTCTACAATACCCGAGTGGGGTATTGTGTCGAAGGCCTTTGCAAGGTCAAGGTAGGCTGTATGGACTGCCTTTCCCTCATCAATGGCCTTGGTGACTGTTTCGAAGAAGTCGACCAAGTTCAAAAGGCATGATCTGCCCTTGATGAAGCCAAACTGGGTCGGGTCCAATGTCTGCAAGTCCCCTATGTCTTTGTTTATGAGCTCCATTATGATCCTCTCCATAGCTTTGCAGACTAGACTTGTTAAGCTTATGGGGCGGTAATTACCAGGGTCCGTAGAGGCACCGCCTTTGTGGAGTGGGACCACAGTTGCCGTACGCCACTCCTTGGGCACGTATCCTGTGGTAAGGCTGAGATTAAACAGCTGCATTATGTGCGGGTTTAATTCCTCCTTTAGCTCGTGTAGCACACAGCCGGGGACACCATCCGGTCCCATTGATGCTGTGTTTTTAGCTTTAGAGAGAGCAGCTTTCACCTGCGCATTTGAGATGTCTGTGAGGCTACACTCTGCTGGGATAGTTCTCTCCTTTAGGGGGGGAGAGGGGGGTGAAGTTTGCACTGAACCTGTCTGCCAGTATGTTGGCAATGTCTGTGGGTTCAGTGATTTTTGTATCATTTTGGACTAATTCTGAGCATATCTGGGAGTTTCCACCCAGGTTCCTAACATAGCTGAAAAAGGCCTTATGATTGTCCTTTGAATCCATGGCAATTTTTCTCTCAAAATTGGCCTTAGTTGATTTTGAGTGCTCATATTTTTTTACTAATAATGATTATCATGTAATAGCTTTCTCCTCTTATTGTAAAGTTTGTTAATGGCTGGGGTCCACCAGACTGGACGTTTGCCCTTTGTGGAAAGAGTCTTGGTTTTATTTGTGATTGCCTGATCCATGCAATCCTGGAGGTGTTCATAGAAGGCATTTGTAAGGGCTTCCGCAGCTTGGGTTGTGGTTTCCACTGGCTCAGGGGCCTTGAAGGAGGGTCTCTGTTCTCGAAAACCTGTACTCACGTCTTGCTTTTTGAGATGCAGCAGTTCCCATTTGCACACTAAATGTACTCCTGTTTTATTATAAATTTGTATATTAGGAGCCATATAAGCTGTAAAGCTTTGATTCTTTACTTCCTGACCCCACTAGTTATTTTGGGGGCTGCTTTAATATTGTAATTTGAATGTAATTAGCTTTTTCAGGCTTCTGGAATTGAGAATTGTGTGCCATGCATAGTGTTGGCCTGAAAAGTGGACCGGTCCTTTCCAGGACCGTTAAGGACGAAGTTAAGAGGTGGTTGTTTAATGGGTTGCATAACCCCTCCGTTGTCTGGATGAAATCGGGTCACATACTTTGCAGCAGCATTTTTGTCACTGCCCCCTACAGGGGCTAGACCTGGGCAACTGTGCCATAGCCAAGGGTGGCTGTTTGTCTTGGCTGGTGTGTGCTTGTGGTTGTCTGGTGGTCACAATGCATTGTTATAGTGGGCTCCCTTCTGCATTTCAGAAAGATCATGTTTAAGTTAACTTTTTAACCCCATTTTCTGTAGAACTCTTACCACTGGGAGAAGTTAAATTATATACATGTCCAGTAATTGTTCAATTATAATATTTAACATTTGTTTACCGGGAGAGTCCGACTTGGAACAAAGTAAGTTTTCAGCAGAGGCCCAGGGAGAAACTCTCCAGATGCATGTTTGTAACCTGGAAGGAAGCTGGAGCACCTGGAGAAAACCCAAGTTAATGCAGGGAGGACATGCAGACTCTGCACAGAAGGCACCCAAGCCACAAATCAAACTGGACAACCTTTTGCTGTGAGGTGACAATGCTACCATTGTGCCATATTGCTGTGGTGTGTCTGTACTAAGTGGCACAGAGCCCTAACACTATCCCTCAGTTTATTCCTCACATGGAGAAAATTTGTCTCTGATTGGAGCTACTGTGAAGGTTTAGTGTTCTGTATGATCAAGTCACGTGACCTTAAGCACAATAAAAAAAATCTGATCCTTGTGTCTCTGTATGGGTATTGCTGAAGTTTGTATGGGTACATAATTTTACAGCTATAGCCTTTGTTCTATCTTCAATAATTTTATATCCCAAAAAGACATGACACTGATGTAATATTGCCATACCAATTATATCCTTGCATTTCTGAGTCCCTTATTTTATTGCCAGTGGCTCTAAATATAAAGCAAGTAAATGGGGAAATAGGACACGCTTGTTTAATTCCTCTCTCCAAACGCAACTAACCAGAGATTAACTCTCCTACTTAATTCTTTCCTCTGATCCCTCATTTATCCTCCTAATTAAACTCAGTGTATCAGGAAATGTAAATGTTTTCATTGTCCTACCAATAAATTGCAGCTTACTCAGTCAAATACTTTCTCTGTATCCGGACCCAATGGCACTAGTATTTTCTTGCATTCTGCTTCATTCATGGGTCTTCATTCTATTAATGTTGCCAAATGTTTACCTCCCCGCCACAATCTGTCCATTTTAGCAATGCCTTCGCCATTCTTTTACCCGTATGAAGTTGGCTCTGAGTTGTGACTGACTAGCTATTAGTCACCACTGCTGTCTTCCAAGATTCTGCTGCTTCTCCTTTTAATACTGTTAAATAGAAGCTTCCAGATCTTTCTTCCCTCCTAACTTCCGTGGGGAAACTGGTCTTCTCCCAGAGACTTTCCTGAATGTTATAAGTCACCATTTTTATCATCTCCTTGCATCTTAACTGTTAATTGTTGAGCCTCATCTAACTCTGACCTTCGCACAGTTAATTTTTCCATAAATATTCATAACTTCCGAAATATCTCTAACCTCTACAGTGTCTGTTTCTTTTCCTTGTTATAGGCCGCGCCTAAGTTTTGACATGACCCTTTCTACTTCCTGTTGCCTAGTTGTGCTAAAAGATTTTTCTGCTCTGGAGTGGTTATCAATAGTTAACAGCAGTCTTTCTAAATTCATGCATATTGTCCAAGTAGTTCCTTGTATTCTCTTTAGCACCCTGCATTTGTACATCTTGTCAACTTCCCCTTTTGCTGCAGTACTTTAACCTTTGTTACCCCCCTCTAATTGCTATTTTATTTCCACCCAGTTTTTAAACTCCATTTTCTTATCTTATTCACCAGCTACAACTTCTGAAGATACTTCTCTTCCCTAATTCCCACTACCCATATTCCTCTAATCCTGTCGCAAGAATTAGATGGGGGGGGGGGGATGCAGCGTCTCCTTTTTACTTCCATTACCCTACATTTGTCTTAATTTTGATGGCTGGATGCTCTAAAATAGTTATTGAATGTGTTGAATCTTTCTGTTGCATTTCACAGAAGTACGTGCATTTAATTTTATTTCTAGTATAAACAGGTTATTGTAACTTAGAATATGGAAATTGTCAGAATTCACATCTTCTATACCAAATATTTTCATAAACCTATTTAGAAATGTACCCTCATTTCTCTTCTCCCTAATACAGCCTCACTGTTGCAAATCAGTTTCCAGTCCCCATGTACAAGTAATATTCCCTGCTGAAAGCTGATTTTGTTCCAAAGTTAAGTGTCACAGTAGCTATTTTTGGGGGAGTATAAATACATGCCAGCATATAATTACTCCTCGCTTGCCAGTAGCCCCTTACTACCACAGATCTACCATTGCCTTTCCCCTCTCTTGCCACTTCTGGAGCCCCTCTAGCAATTTGTATAATCACTCCTGTTTCCTTAATCTGCCAAACATGCATCCTCAATCCTTTGTCAGTTTCCCACACTCATTTCTTTCCAAATGTCTCCTGCAGCGTTGCTATTTGTATACTGTATTCATAGATTACTTGGTTGATGACTTGGTGGGGGGAGGGGAGGCCTAAGCATAGCCAAGGTCTCAAAAGAATGATGTCCTATATCAAGATAGGACATTGAGGAATTGGCATTTATAAGCTACCTCTGTCCATAAGGGACATGGGTGGCAGGCCCGGTGTAACTTTTCCTATTCCCCAGCCACTGGTCTAGGTTGTGCTTAAACTAAGTAATAGATGAACTCAGCTTCACATGGATGGGAGGGTCTGTTCCATTGAAGTGGGGCAGTCTGTGGGACACCTCTGTCTCTCCAGCATGTTCTGTACGAGTCCAACAAAATTCAGGTCCCTGGACCTTGTATTTTTGGTACTTTGACTTACGAATAGGCAGGAGATTCGTAAGTGAGGTTTGCAGATGCCTTGTAAACCAGGCATAATCACCCCTCAGCAATACATAGGAGACTGAGTAGAGGGAAATGGCTTTAAGACAGGCTTGTTACACCTTGCATTTTTTTTTAAGGATCCTCTGAAGTCACTGTAGTTGCTGCATATGCCTGGTCAGATAAATACCAAACGGCGCATTGTACTCTGGTCTGATAAGGGCAGAGTACAGTGGGTTAAGGACCACTTTCAACCTAGATGCCATGCCCTTGTGCAGTGTGCATCTTAAACAGCTTCCTCACCACTGTGGCCATGTGATGGTTGAAGATGAGGCTGTCTATATGCGGACCCAGATTCCTGACCGTAGGGATTGCTGTCCACACTCTCTATCTCTCTTCCCCTCCATGATGTGAAATGGGTCTAGTATGCTTTCACAAAACATTTAACCGTAAGAAAAAAGTACACTGGCCATCTTCAAATAACTAAACTGTACACTGTCCTATTAAAAGCACCGAAGTATTAAAGCTTATTCCCTTCAGATAATTTCAAACTTTAACTGAACTACTTGCCAATATTTCATTTTCATTGGCAAGGAATGATCAACTTTTGTCTCATCTGCATGTAAAAGTAGTCAGAAATGAGTTTTTGTAAGTTTCAGGATAAAATACAACTGCTTTCAACTACAGACTTAATTCCCACTGACATTGCTAATGGAAAAAGTGAAAATCTTTGCAGATTTAAGAAACTTGCTATTCTGTGGCTTTCGTTTTTTTATTTTTAAAGCCAAATTCATTACAAAAAATGTATACCTTAAACCAAGGGATCACCCCTGTAAAAGAGATTAATTCTATGTATAGTCAGTGCACTTTAACATCCCCACCCCAGCAGCCCAAGATCACATCATTTTAACTATTTTAAACTTTCATCAAGCCTTTCTTCAATCTGTAAAGCCTGTCTTGCAACTGAAAAAGTACTTGCTTACTTTCCTATGTTTAACAACAGTCACTGAAGACTTCTCCCTCTGACTCCACACTTTACAACTGTTTTACAATATGTAAACATGCAGTTTATATCCTGAAATGTTTTGTGCAAATAACATGTTTACATAGTTTTTCCCATTGTGTCCTAAACATGAGTGACAAAGTGGCATGTGTGCTTTTACAGTCCACCCACAAGTTTAACCAAGACAGCAAAAGTCCAGTCTTTCTCGGCCACTTTTGTGCTTCACCATTTATTCACTAAATATTCACTAAATTTAGTGTTACAAGTTTTCCTTTTCATCTCAGTCACTCAGTACTAGACTCTGGTTCACACTCAGCATCAGACAGATTCTTCTTGTCAATGTCTGTGCTGTTTTGTGTTTTGACCATTTTCTTTTTGAACATTGGAAGTTTTCACTGACTTAAGTATGTTTTGTTGTCAAACATGAGAAGCGGAGTCCTCTTTTGTTTGCTGGCTCACTTTGTTGCATAAACTTTTTTTTCCTTATCCTGTTCTGCATCCAAAAATGTTTGATAAAGCTAATGTTCATGTTTCACTGTTGCAGTCATCACATTTGGGTTGTCTCTGCCAGGCTAGCCCTTGGCCGGCCCGAATACCAGCGATGTAGTATTTGTCTGTTGCTTCAGGACTGACATCAGGTCTTCAATAGTATAAAGTAAGGCAGCCGACACCATTGCATCCTCCTTTCTTGCCATGGAGCCCGAAACAAAATCAGTTCGCACGAGTGCCAGTCAGCCACTACCCGAGTTTCATCTACCGAATTGAAGCTGAAGTCTTCTAAAGCTAAGTAACCCGTTGGGGATCCTTTTTTCTTGCACTGTCCAATGTCAGCAAAAGTTAATGGTCTCACCTGTGAAAATCAAATACCTCACCAAGACTTTCATTCCTACTGCGTCACTTGCTTGGGCCCAGACCACAATGTCCCTCTCTGTCACTTCTGTGCTTTGTTCAACGCCAGAACTATCGGTTGTTGGGCCTTTGTTGTGGCTAGATATTTTTGCTTAGTCCTCAAACTCCAATGTGGCTTTGGTAAGCCATCTGACAGCAGATCTTCCGAAAAAAATGTGTAGACTGCACAGGTCTAAACCTACAGACGATGCTCCCATTAAGCTTAGTTATCAGTTCTCTGGTGCTAGTGAGGTGCTTTTGCAGCCCCTTATGCCCACTTACGTGGATTCGCAGGCCGCTACCAATACCCTTTCGGAGTCTGGTATGCCACAAAACTCAACTAAGGATTCTGTGGTCGTCCCTACCTTGGATGGGTCTGGAGCTGCTGAGCAAGCACCAGCTTCCGAGGAAGTCCTTTGCACTACCGATTCTCAACAGTCTTCTTTCATGACTACCATTCTTTCAAAAACGACTGAGTTTCTTGGGCCCAGGATACAAACCACACCCAAGAAACTGACCCAATCTCAGGCACCTGCTTCCTTGTCTTGAATTCTTAAAATGGCAGAAGATCCTATGCTGATCAGGGGAAGCCAAACTACCCCTTTCAAAAGAGAGATCTGTCCCCAGTAGTTTTGTCTGAACAGGAGTCTGATGCATCTGAATATGAAGACCTGCAACCCCGGTCTGCTTCAGAGGATTCTGATGCAAAGGATTCCATTCCTTCAACCTCTCCCTCGGAGGATTTTTTCCTTTGGGGAAACCCTTCATACCTTAAGAGAACATTTCCAGTGGGAAAGTCAGGACTATCCTCAGTCTAAAAAAAGTCTAGGAGAAATCTTAGATCTTCCACAACACAGACCCTTGGCCATCTCTCTTCTCCCCCCCCCCCCCAAGTCCTGGATGTTGTGGAGGATGTTTACCTGGAATCCAGCTTGATTCCTGACTCCCTCCCTCCTGCACCCAGAAAACCAGACCGGTGCTAGAGTCCCTGATTCACACAGATTTATTTTTAAAAATCCTACTGATGATCCTGAGGTAAATTTTCAAGGGCCTGAAGGAAGCAACCTCTGCTAAGAATCCCACCCCTTCAGATAGGGATTCCCATGCACTAGACAGATGGGGTAAAAAGTATGCACCTCAGCTACTCTTGCTATCAGAGCACTCAGTTGTCAGTTCCATATGCTAAAATTTCAGCAACATACCCTGGAACTCCTAAAACAAACAATGTCTTCCTTTCCTGCTTGTGCAGAATCTAAAGAGTTACAAGAGTTAATGCATTTTGCAAGTCAAGTAACTAAACACACCTTGCACTGTGGTTTTGATGCCCCAGATGCTTCCTGCAGGGCAGCAGTCACCAGATCTGTCCTTGGAAGGCATGCATGGCTTAAGGAGCAGCCTTTGCCAGACCATGTTAAATCTAAATTGTTGGATGCCCCCTTGCACAAATTACTTATTTGGCACTAAGAAGAGGTGTTAAAGATGGAAGAAAAAGCAAAATCTATGCAGACAGCTAAGGATTTCTTAAAGGTTCAGCAGGCATTGTCCCACCAGGCCAGCTCAGCCCAGACCCCGGGGAACCAGACCCCCCAGACAGCACCCCCAGGGAATGCAGAGGTCTAAGCAGTGAACTACCTCCACTTCAAAACCAGGGAGTTCTAAACCACCCCCTTATGGTAAGAACTCACAATGAGACTCCTCCCCACCCCTCCCTCTGCCCACCTTCACTTACCCCTAGGAGTAAAACTCTTCTTTCACACAAGCACCTGGGCCGCCATTACCAACGACCATTGGGTTCTCAAATTGGTGTCCCAGGGATACAGATTTTTTCCACATCCTTCCAACTCCAAAAGGGTTCCCAGATATACCTTCAAACCAGTAGGGAGAGGCGCAAAAGCAAGTCCTTTCCCTTCTCTCTGAGGGCAGTAGAGCACATTCCTGCAAAACAAAAGCCAAGATTTCTACTAGAGACTTTTTCTGGTACTCAGAAAAGAGGGTACCTGACACCCCATCCTTGATCTAGCCATTCCTTCCCTGGTGATTCCAAAATTCAAAATGCTCACCCTCCAGTAGTTGCTACCCATGCCCTCCAAGGATGCTTGGCTAGCCACCCTAAGCGGCCTATCCCCACATTCCTATCAGGGAATCCTGCAGGAAATCTCAGGTTCGGTGCAGGATCTCAGCACTTTCAGTTCTCTGCACTTCCCTTTGGCTTATCTAACGCTCCCAGTTTTCTCAAAATGTCTGGCTGTGGCCATTGCCTTTTGCAGACAAAGGAATATCCAGATTTACCCATACTTAGATGACTGCCTAATTCAGGCAGACAGCCAGGAAAAGCTGCTCAATCACCTGGCCTTTGTAAAGTCCCTACTAACCCCACTAGGGTACACAATCAAAAAGAATTCCGAACCGGTACCCACCTAAAGGATTACATTCCTGGGAGCAAGCCTGGATACAGCATCCCAGATGGCATTCCTTACACCAGAAAAGCAAACTTTCATGACAGCCTACTTCTCTCAACTAGCCACCAAGCCCCAGCTATCTGCAAGGAAAATCCTGCAAGCTCTGGGGTTCATGGCATCTTGCATTCTACTAATTGCATATTCCAGACTGCATATGAGGAAACTTCAATGGAGGAAACTTCAATGGTACCTAAAAAGCCTTTGGGCCAACACTCTCAAGACCTGGAGACTCTTATCTATAATACCTTGCCTCAGAAAAGATTTTCTTTGGTGGGCAGCAGCATGTTCACACAAGGGACTACCTTTCCCACCACCCACCACTGTACAGACCCTCACCACAGATTCATCAGATTATGCCTGGGGTGCACACCTGAACATCAGGTGCAAATAGGGCCAATGGAGCCCACAGCAAATCCATCTGCACCTAAACAAAAAAGATGATAGCTGTCCAGCATGCCTTGATAGCTTTCAAGCCCCTTCTCTCCCCAGGGGCTCTCCTGATCAAAACAGACACCACTGTGATGTGATATATCAACATGCAGGGAGGGACCCGCTCCTATCCTCTGTGCAGGCTGACCATGACCTTTTGGCACACAGCCTCTGCCATACAGCTCCACCTGTTAGCACAATTCCTACCAGGTACTCTCAACTCTGACAGACCACTTAAGCAGAAGTCTTCTGGACCCACATGAGTGGCAACACAGAAGAACCTTCACCCTAATTCAGAAATGGGGCACCCTGAAGGTCAACCTCTTTGCCTCCCACACCAACCCATCAGCTCAGCAAGTTCTGCACCAGGGAGTATCACTGTATGGCATGGAAAGTTGATGCCCAGTCCTTCCCCTGGGTCACTCTATGCCTTTCCTCCGCAACCCCTCACCCCAGGCTACTGTTCAGAGTAAAGGAGGAAAAACCCAGGACAATTCTTATAGCTCCAGACTGGCCTCACCAGCACTGGTACCCCTTGCTGCTCAGCCAGTCCCCACTGCCACCATGGCATCTTTTTCTGGTTCCAAACCTCCTGACCTAGAGAGAAGGGGAGTTCATGCATCCCCAATTGCAGATACTGAATTTGGCAGCCTGGCTTATTCCCTAACCCCCGATCAATCTGCTAACCTCCGTAAACAGGTTCTAGATGTTATACATGAGGCCAGATGCCCTACCACTAGAAAGTCTTATGCTGACAAATGGAAAAGGCTCTTCACCTGGATTCCAGCTAAGGGACCCGGTAAGGCACAGCCCTCCCTCCCCCTGGATTATTTAGCTGACCCTGCACCTGGATTCCAGCTAAGGGACCCAGTAAGGCACACCCTCCCTCCCATCCTGGATTATTTAGCTGACCCTGCACCTGGATTCCAGCTAAGGGACCCAGTAAGGCACACCTTCCCTCCCCCTGGATTATTTAGCTGACCTGCTACAAAGTGGCCTCTTATTCCTCTTAAAATTCATGCCTCTGCAATCTGTGCTCATTTTCCAACTGAGCAGCCCCTTTTCTCTCACCCTTTGATCAGACAGTTCCTAAGAGGGGCTAGCAACATGAATCCCCCCAGAAGAGCACCAACCCCAGCTTGGAGCCTTAACTTTGTGTTGGAAAAGCTCACCCACGCCCCCCCCCCCTTCGACCCAGCCTCTTCAGCAGAGCTAAAATTTCTCTCCTGGAAGACAACTTTCCTTCTGGCCATCACTTCAGCCAGAAGGGTCTCCGAGCTGCAAGCACTCATGACTGTGGAACCTTTCATCTTCCATGCTGACAGGATATCCCTCAAGACTAACCCAACCTTCATGCCCAAGGTGGTGTCCAGTGTGGCTCTCAACCAATCCATTCATTTGCCCACTTTTTCCCCTAACCCACAGGACAAGGGGGGAAAGGATCCTGCACAGACAGCTCAGATTCTGTCTAGACGGAACAAAATCCTTCAGAAAGTCTTATCAATTGCTGGTAGCTTTGCTGCAGGGGCAGAGGGCAAAGCCATCTACAAACCATTTCCAAATGGATAGCACACTGCATCCATTTCTACTACAAGCAACATGGGAACCCCCCCCCCCCAGGGGGTTAGGACTCGCTCCAACAGAGCAGCCTCCACCTCTGCAGCTTTCCTCAGAGGAGCCCCCACCAGGGACATCCTGGAGGCTGCCACCTGGACATCTGTTCACACCTTTACCAAGCATTGTCACCTTTAAATCCAGGGCAGGGTTTGTCTCTGCAGTCTTGCAGGGCATCCTAGCCAGCGCAGAGTTTCCTTGACTGCCTCCACCTATTTTTTCAGCTTTGGGAATCAACCCAAATGTGATGACTGCATCAGTGAAACATGAACATAGTACAGCTGTGTACACTTACCATGAATGTAGATGTTGGTGTATTCACTGTTGCAGTCCTGGTTTCCCTCCCTCCATCCCCTTTCTTCTCTTTCCTTATAAGGGACATATTGGTATTTACTTTCTGCTGGTGGGGTTCTTCCACCAGAACCTGGCTCCCACTTGGGGGCTCCTGACAGGTTAGGGCAAGAAAAACTGATAGCATCGGCTGCCTTACTTTATACTAACCACCTGACATCAATCCTGAAGTGACAGCAACTGGCTCAGAAATACTACTTCTCTGGTATTTGGGCCAGCTGAGGGATATCCTGGCAGGGATAACCCAAATGTGATGACTGCAACAGTGGATACATTCTTAACATCTACATTTATACTAAGTGTACACAACTGTACTTTCTGAAGACAGCTGAGAGTAGCTTGATTCCCCCCCCCCCCCACACACACACACACACACTCCATTCCCTGATCGCTGGGTTAAACTTGTATGTTTTATGCTTATGTTGCAGTGTTCTCACATGTGGGATCCCTCTGCCTCAGGCGACTTGAATGTCTGGCTCATATACAAAAGCTTGCCTGGCTGCTGTAAGGCACGTGGGATGTCGCACCTGGGGACCATAAACTGTGGGCCATAAATGACATCTGCATGCACAGACCCCAGAACTTCTCTGCTGCTGTCAAAGCATCTGCTCATTCGTTCTGCTCCGTGCGAGTGACTCCTAGAAAGATAAGTAACCCCACTGGGGAATTTTTTCTAGCTTTTCTGCTATGATTAGGTTGCTGTATAACTTTTACTTAGCTGATTCTGTCCATGTAGTCTTTTTGTTGCGTCTTTCGGCTTTTCCCGGTTAGGGGGGTGCCACAGCGGAACTCCGGTCCGCTAATGATTGGCAGTAGATTTTTATGTGCTGACTTGCCGGGCCTGATGCACAACCTTCAACGAAGGAACGCCCATTCACGCATGTTGCCACACAGAAGACGCTCTGAGAATCAAACGGGCCAACGTCTAACTGTGAGGCGACAATGCAACAGCAGCACCACCACCGCAGTCAATTCTGTCCATGTAGTCTAGGAAGGGAAAATGTAAGTGAGGTCGACAAGTTCCACATACACACCCGCGACCTCTGCTTATTTTGCTTAGGGTCTTCCCATGACTACAATGCATGTTCCATATGCCATTCGATTGTTCCAAAATGCTGAACAGCCATGTAGCAGTCTTAAAGCTTTTCATCAAAAAACATCTCAAATGCCTTGCCATAGGTATGGAGCCAGAAACCGCCATCTTGGAAGAACCTCCAAAAAAAGATCAAGGAAGCTAGGCTAGATACTATGCCTCCAAGCACAGATGTCCTGCCTGTCTAGGGGTTGAGATGCCCATTAGGTCTGGTGACTTTGGCGGGTACTGCTTCAGATACCACCCTTTCTCCAACGAGCATGTCTGCAGAGGTACCAGTGACATCGGTTTCCAATGTCAAGTGAGGAACCAGGTTCACCTGCATGGCTAGTGTTACCTTCAGTTACTGAGGGAAGGCACTTCTAGTTCTAGGCAGACATCACACACTAGGCCTTCGCCTACTCAGCCATGGCCTAAGACTCCTCTGAAAAGGAAACTGAAGTCAAAGCATCTCTACCCCAGCAGATTTGCAGGCATTTTCACAATCCCTTTTTCAGGCCTTTTTGGCCCAGAGGCCTACTTAACCCCTGCCATTCCAACCTTGCACTCCAGGCCTGCTTCTGCTGGCCCTGTGGCAGTTCCACACACCCATGAGGATAATTCTCTTCTGATGAATCCCTGTCCTATGCCTCACAGCTGGCTTCCCCCTTGGAATGCTGCTCTCCTGATTCCTTGAAAAGTGATTCCCCACCTGAAGGCAGCCTTTGGGGAACCATTTCCAAAATGGGGGAATACTTTAAATAATTCCAGTCAAATGACAGAAGTACAGAAGGTGATATTAATGAGCTTCTGCAAATAGAATCTCCCTCACCCTCTACTATTCCTCCTGTAATACCAGCATACTTGGATGATTTGGCCTCAGCTTCCAAGACTAGTCTCTGCCACCAGCACCTAAAAGAACAGACAGATTCTACAAAGCTCCTGATGACTTTTAATTCCTCATTAAACCACGTATGGCAGACCCAGATGTCCTTCATGGATGCATCTGCAGTCATAACAACTGGGTTGTCCTGTCGTCAGGCAGCCCTTCAGTCGGCCGGATTCCAAAGTCCGGGTCCGGCTTCGGCTGATGTCCCACTCACCCGACATCATCTCTGTTGGTCTTCGGGTATAAAGGCATCAGCCAACGCCATTTTCCTCAGTCTTTCTTGCCGCGTGGCGCCCGAAGCAGAAGCTGTTCGCAAGTGCCGGTCGGTCGGATCCAGAGATTACTTCTACCGAATACTACTTCGAAGACTTCTAAAGCTAAGTACCCCATTGGGGACTCTTTTTTTGCCTCAGCCGATGTCAGAAAAAGTTGATAATTGTTTAACCTGTGGGAAACAAATACCTCATAAAGATTTCCACTCTTATTGTCTGCCTTGTTTAGGCCCAGCCCACGACGTAGCAGCCTGTTCGGCTGTGCTTCCTTCAACCGACAAACGCTTAGGCGTCGCTCGGAGTTTGCTGAACAGTTTTTCGGTTCTGATTTTGCGTACATTATGCCGTCGGATCCTCCGACTACCCAATCTGCCAAAAAACGCAAAGATAAAGACCGACTCGCGGTCCGCGGTTTCGGCCGAAACCATGGTTAAGCAAACCGCGAGTGTCTCGGTTTCGGCCGAAACCGAGAACTGATCAAAGTACAGCTGAATCTATCTCTACAACTGAGGCACCTGCTACCATTCTTGAATCGGCCTCAGAAATTTTACCCACTACGGTGGTTGCCACTGACTTATCAGACACCATTCCCTTGGATGTCTCTACCCCAGCACGTGGTGCTGCTAGGCCTCCAGCAGCCATGTCCATTAAGGCCTTCGCCAGGGCTAAAGCAGCCAAGACTACTAAAACAGTGCCTGTTAAACCCCCTACAACCAGGCCCTCCTCTAGTTCTCAAATGCTTACTCTGGCAGAAGATTTAATTTCATTAATTAGAGGATCTCAATCTCACCCAGACAGGGCCTCTCAGCCCCCAGAGAAGAGACCTAGGGCAGAGCCCCCTGAGCCAGTGTCATCTGATGATTCTGCCGATGAATCAGACATAACTGACCAGCCAGAGGCTCCTTTCTCCAATTTTGAAGACTCTGATGCTGAAGAATCCATTCCAGCTGCTTCCCACCAGAAGAATTCTCCTTTGGGGAAACCTTACATGCCATGCGAGAGCAGTTCCAATGGCAGCAACAGGATTTTTCAGACTCCAGAAAAAGACTTAGGACTTTTCTGCACCTTCCACAACACAGGCCCTTAGCTATACCTCCTGTTCTCTCTGTGGTGGATGATGCTTTCAATGATGTCTGCTCCGCACCAGACTCTTTACCTCCAGCCCCTGCCAAACCAGACAGATTTTACAGGGTGCCAGACACTCATCACCACCTTTACAAGGCCCCACTTGCAGACCCCGAAACTATATCCCAGGGTCCCAAGGCAGTAGCCGACCATAGCTAAAACCCTATTCCTTCTGAAAGGGAAGCAAGGTCATTAGACAGATGGGGCAAAAAGGTCTACACTTCAGCTACTCTCTCAGCTAGAGCTTTAAACTGTCAGTTTCACATGTTACAATACCAAGAGTTTATGCTTGATCAGTTAACTAAAAAGCTAACCACTGATGAATCTCTTGATAAGAAATATGTATTAGAAATGGTAAATAACATACAACAGGTTAGTAACCATTCCTTAAAATGTGGCTATGATGCACTGGAGGCTTCATTTAGATCAGCCATGACTGGCACAGTGATAAGAAGGCATGCATGGCTAAAGGAGCAAGCTTTACCGGATCATGTCAAAGCAAAGTTACTAGATGCTGCTATGGATAAGACAAGTTTGTTTGGTACACCTGCCCAGCAGGTTATGAAGAAAATGGAAGAAAAGGCAAAATCTGTTCAAACGGTTAGATTTCTTGCAGGTTCAACCCCCAAGGTTTAGCAGGAACTGGCCTGCCAAAAATTGGTCCTTTCCTGACTCCACAAGATCTCAAAGGGGCAGGAATAGACGATGCAGAGGCAGAAACCAACCCAGAGGAGGTGCCTACAGAGGACGACAGTGGCAAGGTAACAACAGAGGCACAGACACAACCACTGCCACTACATCAACACAACCACAGTGACTTAATCCTAAATCCGCCTACCAGGGAACAAATAGCAGCTCCTCTAGGCGGAAAGTTAACCTTATTTTCAAAGAACTGGCACTATATAACAAAAGACAAGTGGATTTTACAAACCATAGATCAAGGATACCGGTTCCACTTCCACACTTTACCAGTCAAAAGAGGAATGCCAAATCTACCTCCAAATCAAAAAAAACAGAGGCTCTACAACAGATAATGCAGTTAGCAAACATGAGAGCTGTGGAAAGAGTGCCAACAGCAGAGCAAGGAAAGGGGTTCTACTCCAGACTATTCCTAGTTCCAAGAAAGGAAAAAAGTTGGAGACCAATTATTGACCTGTCCGCCTTAAATACATACATCATTGTCCCAAAATTCAAAATGCTGACCCTACAGCAACTTCTTCCCATGCTGGGCAAGGAGTGTTGGCTGGTAACTCTAGATCTCAAGGAGGCATACCTGCACGTCCCCATTCGACCAATCTGCAGAAGATACCTCAGATTTCTTGCAGGATCAGAGCACTATCAATTCTCAGCATTGCCCTTTGGCTTATCTACTGCGCCCAGAGTATTCACAAAATGCCTGGCATCAGTAATCCCATTGCAGACTACAGGAATTCAAATTTACCCATACCTGGACGACTGCCTGCTACAAGGGGACAACAAAAGCAAGCTGACAACAGATTTACAAAGGGTCATTTACTTGCTACAAGCACTGGGATACACAGTCAATCTACAAAAGTCAAGGCTGATACCATCCCAAACAAGGACATTCTTGGGCTGAATTGGACACAGTAAAACAAATGGCATTCCTAACTGCAGAAAACAAAAACTCCCTTTTTTCTTAGCACTAACAAAGCTGAACAAGTTAACAGCAAGAAAAGTACTGCAGGCCTTGGGCTTCATGGCATCATGCATAATCTTGGTCCCACTTGCCAGACTACATATGAGAAAACTACAGTGGTACCTAAAGAATTTATGGTCCCAACACAGACACAGCCTAGAAACAGAAATCCCACTAATTCCATGCTTAAAACAGGAGTTCCTATGGTGGGCTCAGGCATGCCAGACAAACCCAGGCCTACCCTTTCGCAGATGTCAAGCAAGCCAGACCATCACAACAGACGCTTCAGACCTAGGATGGGGGGCCCACATGCTGGACAAATGCGTGCAAGGATTGTGGACACAGGATCAACTTCACCTGCACATCAACCTAAAAGAAATGCTGGCAGTAAAACTGGCAATCCAAAGGTTCAGACCACTTCTCAGAGGGCCAGTTGATAAGGACAGACAACACCACAGTCATGTGGTACATCAACAAGCAGGGAGGCACTCACTCATACCCCCTATGCAGAATGACTTTGGAGCTGTGGACCCTGGCACTCGGCTACAACATCCAGTTACAGGCAATATTTGTACCGGGAAAAGAAAATACTCTAGCAGACATATTAAGCAGAACCACATCGGATGCCCACGAATGGAAACTGCACCCGGACATCTTCAAGACCATCTCAAAGAAATGGGGAATGCCTCAGATCTATTCGCATCACCTCTCAATCACCAGCTCAAAAAATTCTGCACAAGGACATTCCACCCACTAGCATGGAAAGTGGATTCGCTCTCCTTCAGCTGGAAAGGCCTGACAGCATATGCATTCCCACCTCTCCCCTTGATACACAAAGTATTACTAAAGATCAAGGAAGAACGTCCAAGGATAATCCTGATAGCTCCAAACTGGCCAAGACAACACTGGTACCCACTGCTGAGGAGCATGTCTCGGAACAATATGTGGCCAATACCCCTGATGCCTTTGATGCTAACTCAGAACAACTACAGCATCATACATCCAAACCTAAAAACATTGCAACTGACTGCATGGAACATCACATAGCAGCAACTAACCCAGAACTTTCCCAAAGAGTTAAAGACATTATTCTTGAAGCACGCAGACCTTCAACAAGAAGGAACTATGCTGGAAAATGGAAAAGGTTTGTCATTTGGAGTACTGAAAGAGGAAAAGATGTCAAATATAGATATGCCTAACATTCTGGAGTATCTGGCCGAACCTCTTCATTCAGGCCTGTCCTACTCCTCCATCAAGATACATGCATCAGCTATTTCAGCAGAATACAGCTTTGATCCACCTGATGTTCTTCGTCTTCCATTGCTGCAGTCCTGACTATTGGGTATAGTCCGCGTCCCAGTCGGCCCGAATACCAGAGTATAAGGCTGACGTCGGTCACACATCCTCAGTCTTTTGCCGCGTGGTCCGATGCAGAAGCAGTTTTGCGAGTGCAGGTTGGCGTTCTGAAATATTTCAAACCGGAGTTTCAGACCGAATCAGAGTTGGCTAAAGTACCCGGGGAACATTTTGGTTTTTCTTGCCTCAGTATTTAACCGGATGTCAGAAAAGTGAATAACTGTATTTCTTGTGGGAAACAAATACCTCATAGGGATTACCATACATTGTGTATACCTTGTTTAGGGCCTGAGCACGGCGTTGTTGGTTGCCGGTCTTGTGCTAGGTTTAACAAACGCACTATTAAGAGGAGGTTAGACTGTGCCAGATTAGTGTTTGGGAAAAATGCCGCCGGATGCTCCGGCGCCAGCGCAAGGACAAAACAACAAAGCCTAGGGTTGATGAACCGCAGTCTCGACGTCGGTTCTTTAGGTGGCTCAGTGGAGCCAGAGGTTTTGCCAGGAGTTTCTATGGAGTCTCAGGCAGAAACTTTACTGTTACAGGATGTACCCTCTCAGGAAGCAGGCCAGGCTGAGGGGCTTCTCAGGTAACTATTCTTCCCTCTCTTCCCAAAGTAGTTAGAGCCTCTCCTTCTGTTGCCAAAACTTCTTTTAGAGGTAGGCCAACTTCAGCTTCAGTAGGGGCTTCTCCTAGCCTTCGGTTCTGTACCTAAGAAACATATGCTTAAAATGGCAGAAGATTTGATTACTATGATTAGAGGTTCTATGGGCCCTCCTGATAAGAGGCCTAGGGTGGAACCAGAGTTTGACAGTTTTGAACAGGGTTCAGGGGCTTCTGAGTCTTCTGCGGAAGATTTGCAGGAGTATCCTCATTATTCTGATTCTGATGTGGATGATGCCACTCCTTCGGCTTCTCCTCCTGAGGATTTTCATTTTCAGAGACTCTGCATTCCATGAGGGAGCACTTTAAATGGGAAGGCCAGGATTACTCTGATTCCAGGAAGAGGCTTAGGGAATTCTTGTTTTTACCCCAGCATAGGCCCTTAGCTATACCTCCTGTGTTGAATGTGGTGGAAGATGTTTTTGCAGAGGCTTCCCTGAACCCTGATTCTTTGCCTCCTGCTCCTGTTAAACCTGATAGGTACTATAGGGTGCCCGAAGCTCATAAGTATTTGTTTAAGAGTCCTAGGGCGGACCCGGAAACAGTTTCTCAGGGGCCTAAAGGTGTTAAGGCCTCTGTGGTTAAAAATCCTGTTCCTACTGACAGAGGCAAGGGCGTTAGATAGGTGGGGTAAGAAAGTGTATACTTCCACTCTAGCCATGAGAGCATTGAATTGTCAGTTTCACATGCTGAAATATCAGAATTTTCTCCTTTCACAATTGAAATCTAAGGTGGATGCTTTGGCGGAAGGTATTGATTGTAAAGACTTGCTGGATTTAGTTTGTGTCTGAACAAGTGGGCAAGCATTCTTTGCAATGTGGTTTTGATGCTGTGCAGGCCTCCTCGAGGGTGGCTGCCACTAGTTCTGTTCTTCGCAGGCATGCCTGGTTGAGGGATCAAAATTTGGCTGAGCATGTTAAGACAAGGATTTTGGATGCTCCTTTACAGTCTGATGTGTTGTTTGGTTCACCTGTGGAAGCAGTTTTGAAGAAAATGGAGGACAAAGCTAAATCTATGCAAACTGTTAAAGATTTTTTGCAGGTACAGCCACAGTTTAGTAGAAATTGGCCTGCTAAGGTGGACATATCCTGCTTATGATTCCCAGTCTAGGGGTAGGTCTAGACGTGGTAGGGGCAGGGCTCCAGGTTCTTTTAGGCCTAGAACAGGGAGTTCACCTGCTCAGACTTCTGGTGAGGGCAGGGGTCAGTCCTTTCGTAAACAGACCCAATGACCTGCCTTTTCAGCTGCCAGTGGATTCTCTGGCAGCTCCTTTGGAAGGACACCTCTTTTCAAAGGAAATTGGGATTTAATTACTCAAGACAGATTTTATTTCCATACAATGCCCCCTTTCTAAGGCATGCCAGACGTTCCTCCTCCACAAAGAAAAGAGGCTCACAAGCAAGTTTCTCAGTTACTCCAAATGGGGCCATTCGTCCCTGTATCAGAAAGGGGCCTAGGATTTTATTCTCGCATGTTCCTAGTACCAAGAGAACACGTGGAGACTGCTTTTGGATTTATCTCTCCTCAACACTTCTCTGGACATTCCCAAGTTCAAGATGTTGCGTTACAACAGCTTTTACCCCTGCTGGGCAAAGATCACTGGATGGTAACTTTAGATCTCAAGGAAGCTTACCTTCATGTGCCTATCCGGCTAAGTTACAGGAAGTATCTGCGGTTTCAAGCTGGAGATTCTCATTATCAGTTCTCTGCATTGCCCTTTGGCTTATCTACTGCGCCCAGAGTATTCACACAGGTTCTGGCTCCAGTGATAGCTTACTTCAGGCTACAAGGACTTCAAATCTATCCTTATTTAGACGACTGCCTGATTCTGGCTCAAGAAAAGGAAGACCTTCTACAGCATCTGGAATATCTTATAGCAGTGCTAAGATGCCTAGGGTATTCTAAGTCCAGTCTAGTACCCTCTCAAGACATGTGCTTTCTGGGTGTGAGACTGCATACAGCAGCCCAGATGGCCTTTTTAACCCCGGACAAACAAAAGAGTCTATCACTTTACTTCCATCACCTATCTCATCAGTCCGTGCTGACTGCAGAGACAGTCCTTCAAGCATTAGGGTTCATGGCATCTTGTATTCTGGTGCTTCCCAATGCCAAACTGCATATGAGGAAGTTACAATGGTATCTCGAAAATGTATGGACACAGCACTGCCAGGATTTAGACACTGTCATGCAAATAATACCTTGCCTTCAAAGAGAATTTTTGTGGTGGGCTCAGGAATGTCACCTAAACAAGGGACTCTCTGTGACCCGGCCAGAGGCGAGTCAGATTTTACCGACAGCTGCCTCGGACATTGCTTGGGGAGCTCATCTAAATGGAAAGTGGATACAAGACAAGTGGCCTGCCAGACTACAGCATCTACATATCAACATGAAGGAGATGTTATTACTGGCTTTCAAGGAGTTACTTCTTCCAGGGCAGGTGTTGATTCTAACAGACAACACAACTGTCATGTGGTACTTCAACAAACAAGGGGGAACACATTCTTATCCTCTATGCAGGCAAGCAATGATTTTATGGGAGGCTGCACCTAACTCTTCAGGCAAGGTTTCTGCCAGGAGCACAGAACTCCTTAGCAGTTGTGTTAAGCAGACAAATCATGGATCCCCACAAGTGGAAACTGGATCTTCATGTATTTCAGATATTGACAGTGTCATGGGGAACTCCAGACATAGATCTGTTCGCTTCTCCACTAAACCACCAGCTGCCACAGTTTTGCGGTTTCATCACACAGCTTGGAAAGTGGATGCTCTGTCTTTCAGTTGGACAAACCTTCATGTGTATGCCTTTCCACCTCTGCCTCTACTTCCAAAGGTACTGTTAAAGGTCAGACAGGACAGGCCAAGGATGATTTTGATAGCTCCAGATTGGCCTCGGCAACACTGGTACCCTCTGAGTCTGGTAAAGCAGCCTCCATGGCCTTAACCTTTGATTCCACATCTGTTATCCCAGCAGGACGGTCATCTGCGCAATGTCAAGCTTCACTCTCTTCATCAGACAGCCTGGCATATTCTGTGTTGACACACAGCAGGTCTCAACTTCCTCAACAAGTTTTAAATGTGTTTATGGAAGCTAAAGACCTAGTACAGGGAAAGTGTACTTGGCAAAATGGAAGAGATTTTTATTTTGGAGTAAAGCAAAGAATTTGGAGATTTCTGAGCCTAATTTGAGTGTGGCTCTTCAATATCTTACTGAGTTACTGGACAAGGGTCTGTCCTTCTCTTCCATTAAGATTCATGCTGCAGCAATCTCAGCTCACTATGATTGTGACCCACCATTATTTTCGCATCCTTTGTTCAAGCAGTTTCTTAGGGGCAAAAATATAAGACTACTCCTGCTTGGGATCTCAATTTTGTGTTGGAAAAACTTACTCTACAACCTTTTGAGCCTCAGCTACTGCTGAATTGAAATATTTGTCATGGAAGACTGCTTTTTGTTGGCTTGATTTTCCATAAGGATAGGGTATCATTACGTACTAATCCTTCCTTTATGCCTAAGGTGGTTTCTAGTGTGGCTTTAAACCAAACTATTCATTTGCCTACTTTTTATGCAGACCCCCAAAATAAAGGGGAAAAGATTTTGCATACTTTAGATATACACAGGCAATTACGCTATTACTTAAGCAGGACTAAGGATTTTAGGCAGTCTCAGCAGTTGTTTGTTTCTTTGCTTTGAGTTCAGGGCAAGCCTGTGTCAAAACAAACTCTTTCTAGGTGGATTGGCTTTTGCATTGCATTTTGTTATTCCCATCATGGCAAGGAGGTTCCAGCTGGGATTAGGCCTCATTCCACTAGGGCTACTGCCACTTCAACAGCATTTCTGGTGGCCACTAAGGATATTTTGGAAGCAGCTACTTGGAGTTCAGTGCATACTTTCTCTAAGCATTATCACCTTCCTATCTACTCTAAGTCTAGGGCTGGTTTTGCCACAGCTGTTTTGCAAGGCATGTTGTCAGCTCCTGCTTCTTTCTGATTTGCCAGCCTCCCTTACCTCTGCTTTGGGATTCTACCCAATAGTAAGGACTGCAGCAATGGAAGACGAAGAACATAGTACAGTTTTGTACCTACCATAAATGTAGATGTTCCTCCTTCCCTCTGTGTTAGGGGTGGTTGTGTAGGTGAGTTTACCTGCTTTTATTTTTATATATATTGTTCATGTTTTGGTGCAGGTATTTTGGGCCTTGTCTTTTTGGGGTCTTCTGACATCTGGGGCAAGAAAAGACTGAGGATGTGACGCCGGTCATGCGCATTAGTAGGACTGCAGCAAGGGAATCCTCGAACATCTACATTTATGGTAGGTACAAAACTGTACTTTTTTTCGCACCCTTTGCTCAGGCAGTTCCTCAGAGGAATCAAGAATGTAAAACCTCCAAGGAAACCACCTTTACCAGCTTGGGACTTAAACTTTGTGCTAGAAAAGTTGACACTATCACCCTTTGAACCAGCAGCAACAGCAGACCTACAGCACCTGTCTTGGAAAACTGCTTTCCTACTGGCAATTACTTCAACTAGGAGGGTTTCAGAACTACAGGCCTTAATGGCAGTGCAACCCTTCCTAATCTTCCACCAAGGTAGTGTCCATGAGGACTAATCCTACATTTATGCCTAAGGTGGTATCCAGAGTGTCTTTAAACCAGGCAATCCACCTACCTACCTTCTTTCCCAACCCACAAAACAGAGGGGAAAGAATACTGCATACCTTGGATGTACATAGACAGCTACGCTACTACTTGGACAGAACAAAAAATAGCAGAAAGACTGACCAACTTTTTGTAGCCTATGCAACAGGAAGGGAAGGAAAAGCTATTTCCAAACAGACAATCTCCAAATGGATAGGAAATTGCATACAATTCTGTTACTCCTTCCATGGAAAACCAATTCCACAGAACATAAGACCTCATTCTACAAGGGCAACAGCCACTACCACAGCCTTCTTACGAGGAGTGGCAACCAAAGACATTATTGAGGCGGCTACTTGGACCTCCGTGCATACATTTGCCAAGCATTATATTTTGCCTCTATATTCCAGATCCCGAGCAGGGTTTGCCACTGCTGTACTGCAAGGGATCCTAAACACACCATAATCTAGTTTTATCCTCCTCCCCTAGTTGGCTATGGTATTCTACCCAGTTGTTATGACTGCAGATGCATCCATGAAGGACATAGTAGAGTTTTGTACCTACCATAAATGTAGATGTCCGAACTGGATAGCATCTGCAGTCAGGATTACCCTCCCTCCTTCCCCTCTGTGGTACTCCTAGGGTGTTTTACCCTCCTAATAGCTAGCTGGCGGGGGGGAGTCTATTATGGTGTATATGTTTGTATATATGTACATACATGCTTATTTGTGTTTACCTCTATCTTTTTGGAAACATTGGCATCTATCCAAATTTTAGCCTCCAAGAGGGCTACTGGCATCTGGGGCAAGAAACACTGAGGAAAATGGCGTCGGCTGATGCCTTTATATCCGATGACCAACAGATGACGTCGGGTGAGTGCGACATCAGCCGAAGCCGGACCCGGACTTTGGAATCCGGCCGACTGAAGGGCTGCCTGATGACAGGACAACCCAGTTGTTATGACTGCAGATGTTATCCAGTTCGGACATCTACATTTATGGTAGGTACAAAACTGTACTTTCTTGCTTCCTCAACAGACATTCCGGACTGCTACTTTCTTCCCTACCCGCCATCCGATAGATACCAAAGTGATGACTAGATCGGGAAAGAATTATACCTCTTCAACCTTGGCCTTTACAGCCACCAATTACCAAACTCAAATGGTCAAGTACACCTTAGACCTAGTTTCCCAGGCCATGAGTCTGCTGTCCTCCATACCAGATTCTCCCACCAAACCTCAGTTTGCCTCAAAACTATCCTTAGCAGAACAAGTTGCCAGGCATTCCATCAAATACAGCTATAATGCTGCAGAAGCATCAGCCAGGTCAGCTGCATCTGCTTCTGTTCTACCTCGGCACTCCTGGCTAAGGCTACAACCTCTGCCAGACGAGTTCAGAAACAAGATTATGAACACCCCCTCTTGACGACAAGTTCCTCTTTGGAAAGCAGTCAGCAGAGTTAAAAGTCTGCCGAGCAGCAAGGAGGTGCAGGATCTCAAGCATTTTTGTCTCCCCAGTCCCAAAATTTCATAAACTACCCCACCAAGCCAAGTTTCATCAGGAAGACCTCTACACAGTCTACCTCCAACCACAGGAAAGGTGCCAGGAAACCTTGCTCCTCTAGTACTAGCTCTTCTCACTGTTCCAAGACAGCCCTTTCCTGACTGACCTAACAATGTGTGACTGTTTAAACACCCATCTCCCCCTTTCTGCCTGCCTCACTGTTTTCCCCCTGTGGCAATCACCTCAGACAACTGGGTTCTTTCAGTTGTGGAAAAAGGGTATTTTATGACTTTGCAGGTAAAGCTTTCTGCAAACAGTATTCCCTTTCCTCCGAGAAACCAAATCCATTTCATTCCTCAAGTCATCCAAGACTATCGTATAAGGCACAATAGAGAGGGTCCCCCAGGACAGGATGGTCAAGGCTTCTATTCCAGGCTCTTCCTAGTCTCAAAATATGCCCCATAGATGTATCCTGTACTGGTCTCTTCTAAATCCCTTTCTGCATGCTGTCCCTGCAAACCCTTCTTCCACTCTACGCCCACTGCCTTCATGGCCACTTTAGACCTGAAGGAGACACACTTTCACTTTCGTATCCACCCAGACTTTCGCAAATTCCTATGTTTTGCCTTGTTTGCTTTATCTACAGCACCAAGAGTATTTACAAAATGTCTATCCCCAGCAATTTACCATTTCACATCTAGGAAGCCTGGGCTTCAGTCGTCCTACTCAAGTCCTCCCTTACTCCTTCCCAAGACCAAGTTTTCTTGGGTTGCAGAATAAGGACTGATTTGATGAAGGCCTTCATTCCACCAGAAAGCCAATTTATTGACCAGCTTCTTTCAAGAGCTACTCCTAGTGAATTGCATTTCAGCCAGGGAATTCCTTCGCCTGCTGGATCTGATCATAGGAAGTTACTAGGCTATTGGCCCTGAGGCCCTTATAAGCCTAGCCAAGAATTTGGCCCATGCTTAAACAAATCAGCGCAGAAAGCCCCCTGTCCAGGAGGGACACGGGTGGAATCCCAGGGGTGTATTTTCTGATGTCCTTCAAGGATGCATCTGCAGTCCTAACAAATGGGTTGTCCTGTCAGGCAGCCCTTTGGTCGGCCGGATTCCAAAGTCTGGGTCTGGCCTCGGCTGATGTCGCACTTCACCCGACGTCATAGCTGCTGTTAATTGGGTATAAAGGCATCAGCCGACACCATTTTCCTCAGTCTTTCTTGCCGCGTGGCGCCCGAAGCAGAAGGTGTTCGCTAGTGCCGGTCGGTCAGAACCAGAGATTGCTACTACCGAAGACTTCTAAAAAGCTAAGTACCCCGTTGGGGACTCTTTCTTGCCTCAGCCGATGTCAGAAAAAGTGAATAACTGTTTAACTTGTGGGAAACTAATACCTCATAAAGATTTCCACTCTTACTGCCTACCTTGTTTAGGCCCAGACCACGACGTAACAGCTTGTCTAGCCTGTGCTTCCTTCAACCGGACACTTAGACGTCGGTCGGAGTTTGCAGAGGAGTTTTTCGGCTCCGCTTTTGCTTATAACATGCCGTCGGAGACTCCGACTTCACAATTAGCTAAAAAGCGTAAGGAAAAGGACCGACACTCGCGGTCCACTGTTTCGGCCGAAACCGCAGTTAAGCAAACCGCGAGTGTCTCTGTTTCGGCTGAAACAGAGTCCGCGGTTCTTCCTTCGGCCGAAAGCATGCCTCCTACAACCGAGGCCTCATCCAGCATGGCTGAATCTGCTACGGAAATTCCACCTGGTATTACAGGTTCTCAGGATTTATCAGATACTATCCCCTTAGATATATCTACTCCTGCACGTGGAGCTGCTAGGCCCCCTGCATCCATGTCAATTAAGGCTTTTGCCAGGGCTAAAGCAGCTAAATCAACAAAGGCCTTGCCTGCTAAAACCCCCTCTCACAGGCCTAGCTCTAGTACTCAAATGCTTAGTCTAGCAGAGGATCTCATTTCTTTCATCAGGGGATCCCAGCCTCACCCTGACAGGGCCTCTCACCCCCCTCCAGAGAAGAGGCCTAGAGCAGAGCCCCCTGAGCCAGTTTCTACTGATTACTCCTCTGATGATTCAGACAATACAAATCCCCCAGAAGGCCCTTATTCTCCATATGAGGACTCAGATGCAGAAGACTCCATCCCTTCTGCCTCTCTTCCTGAGGAATTTTCTTTTGGGGAAACACTGCATGCTATGAGAGAACAATTTTAATGGCAGGGCCAGGATTTTTCAGACTCTAGGAAAAGGCTTAGGACCTTTTTACATTTGCCACAGCATAGGCCTTTAGCCATTCCTCCAGTACTTACAGTTGTGGATGATGCATTTAATGATGCTTGTACTGCTCCTGACTCTCTTCCTCCGGCCCCTGCTAAGCCCGACAGATACTACAGGGTTCCGGACACACATTATCACTTGTATAAGGCTCCTATTGCAGATCCTGAAACTATTTCACAGGGCCCCAAAGCTGTAGCAGCTGCCTCTTCCAAAAACCCCCTCCCCTCTGAAAGAGAATCTAGGGCTTTAGAGAGATGGGGTAAAAAAGTGTATACTTCTGCTACTCTTTCGGCCAGGGCCTTAAACTGTCAGTTCCACATGATTCAGTATCAGGAATTCCTGTTAGATCAGCTCACTAAAAAACTGTCCTCACCTGAGCCTTTAGACCGCAAGTCCCTTCAGGATTTGGTACATAACACTCAGCAGGTCAGTAATCATTCCTTAAAATGCGGCTATGATGCACTGGAGGCCTCCTTTAGATCAGCTATGACTGGTACAGTGATCAGAAGGCATGCATGGTTAAAAGAGCAATCCTTGCCAGACCATGTAAAGTCCAAGCTTTTAGATGCTCCCATGGAAAAGCACAGTTTGTTTGGTTCCCCTGCACAGCAAGTGTTGAAGAAGGTGGAAGAAAAAGCTAAATCTGTCCAGACAGTCAAGGATTTCTTACAGGTCCAGCCTCCGAGGTTTAGTAGGAACTGGCCTTCCAAGAATTGGTCCTTTCCAGACACCACCAGAGCACAGAGAAGCAGAAATAGACACCCAAGGGGCAGGGGTCAATCCAGAGGTGCCTACAGGGGACGTCAGTGGCAGCCTAACAGCCAGAGAAGTACTGCCACAGATCCAGCCACTACCACTTCCACAGGACAATCACAGTGACTTGGCTCTGAAACTGCCTACCAGGGAACAACTAGAAGCACCCTTAGGCGGAAAGTTAGCTTTATTTTCAGTAAATTGGCATCATATTACAGGAGACAAATGGATTTTACAGACAATAGACAAAGGCTACAGGTTTCACTTCCATACTCCTCCAAGGAAGAGAGGAATGCCAAACCTACCTCCAAACCAAAAGACAAACGCTCTACATCAAATAGACCACTTACTAAGGATGAGAGCTATAGAAAAGGTACCGCTATGGAACAAGGACAAGGATTTTATTCAAGGCTTTTCCTGGTACCAAGAAAGGAAAACCAATGGAGACCTATCCTCGACCTGTCCGCTCTGAACACATATCTCATTGTTCCAAAATTCAAAATGCTGACCCTACAGCAACTTCTTCCCATGCTGGGCAAGGAGTCTTGGCTGGTGACTCTGGATCTCAAGGAGGCATACCTGCACGTCCCCATACAACCAAATTGCAGAAGATACCTCAGATTTCTTGCAGGATCAGAGCATTATCAATTCTCAGCATTGCCTTTTGGCTTATCTACTGTGCCCAGAGTATTCACGAAATGCCTGGCATCAGTAATTGCTCATTGCAGGCTTCAGGGAATTCAAATTTATCCATACCTGGACGACTGCCTGTTACAAGCGGACAGCAAAGACAAATTAACAAAAGATTTGAAAAAGGTTATTCACCTGCTGCAAGCCCTGGGATAGAGTCGACACAAAAAAGTCAAGGCTGATACCATCCCAAAGGATAACTTTCCTGGGTGCAGAACTGGACACATCAAACCAGATGGCATTCCTCACAGCAGAAAAACAGAAGCAGCTACCACTCTATTTCATGGCATTAACAGCGCAGAACCAGCTTACAGCAAGAAAAATCCTGCAAGCCCTGGTTTACATGGCATCCTGCATAATATTGATTCCACATGCCAGACTACATATGAGGAAGTTGCAATGGTACCTGAGGAATTTATGGTCTCAGCACTAGCACAGCCTAGAAACCCGAATTCCAATAATTCCATGCCTGAAGCAAGAATTCCAATGGTGGGCCCAGGCCTGTCAATTGAACAAAGGACTGCTCTTCCACAGGCCTCATCCAAGCCAGACTATCACCACGGATGCCTCAGACCTCGGTTGGGGGTCACACATGGTGGACAAGTGCATACAAGGCTTATGGACTCCAGACCAGATGAACCTACACATAAATCAAAAAGAGATGCTGGCAGTAAAGCAGGCAATTCAGACATTCAGACCGTTTCTTCAACAGGGTCATTTGGTGATGAGGACAGACAACACCACAGTTATGTGGTATATCAACAAACAGGGAGGCACACATTCATATCCTCTATGCCGGATGGCAATGGACCTCTGGAATGTGGCCCTGAACCTCAACATTCAGCTCCAGGCCATATTTGTGCCAGGAAAAGAAAATATACTAGCAGACATCTTAAGCAGAACTACCACGGATGCCCACAAATGGATGCTGCATCCAGACATCTTCAAATCCATTACAAGGAAATGGGGACTGCCAGAAATAGACCTCTTCACATCCCCACACAACCACCAATTGAAAAAATTCTGCACAAGGACATACCACCCACTTGCTTGGAAGGTGGACTCCCTATCCTTCAGTTGGGAAAACCTGACAGCATATGCATTCCCACCTCTTCCTTTGATGCACAAAGTGCTACTGAAGATCAAAGAAGAACACCCGAGGATCATCTTGATAGCTCCAGACTGGCCGAGGCAACATTGGTACCCGCTACTGAGGAGTATGTCTCGGGAACACGCATGGCCTCTACCCCTACTACCTCTACTGCTAACACAGAACAACTTCAAGACCCTGCATCCAAACTTGAAAACACTGCAGCTAGCTGCTTGGAACATTACATAAGACAAAATAACCCAGATTTATCTCAAAGGGTTAAAGACATTATCTTGGAGGCTCGCAGACCCTCAACAAGAAAAACTTATTCAGCAAAATGGAAAAGATATCTCATTTGGAGTGCAACAAAAGGAGTAGATGCATCATTGGCGAACATAGCTAACATCCTGGAATATTTAGCAGAGCTTTTCCACAATGGCCTGTCTTACTCCTCCATTAAGATTCATGCATCAGCAATTTCAGCAGAATACAACATGGATCCTCCAGTCTTCTCTCAACCTCTACTCAGGCAGTTTCTGAGAGGAATTAAAAATGTAAAGCCACCAAGGAAACCACCATTGCCTACATGGGACTTGAACTTTGTGTTAGAAAAGTTGACACTCCCCCCTTTTGAACCAGCAGCAACAGCAGAATTACAGTACTTATCTTGGAAAACTGCATTCCTGCTTGCAATCACTTCAGCTAGAAGAGTTTCTCAATTACAGGCATTAATGGCAGTACAGCCCTTCCTTATCTTCCATCAGGATAGTGTCCATGAGAACTAATCCTACCTTTATGCCAAAGGTGGTCTCCAGGGTATCATTAAACCAAGCAATACACCTACCAACATTCTTCCCCAACCCGCAGAACAGGGGGGAAAGATTACTGCATACCTTGGATGTACACAGACAATTGCGCTACTACCTGGACAGAACCAAGAACAATAGAAAAACTGACCAGCTTCTGGTAGCATATGCAACAGGAATGGAAGGAAAAGCAATTTCAAAACCATCTCAAAATGGATAGGAAATTGCATTAGATTTTGTTACTCTTTTCATGGAAAGGCAACTCCAGAAAACATCAGACCTCACTCCACAAGGGCTACAGCCACTACTACAGCTTTCTTACGAGCAGTGGCTACCAAAGACATTTTAGAGGCTGCTACTTGGAGCTCCGTGCATACATTTGCCAAGCATTATAATCTACCTTTATACTCCAGATCCCGAGCAGGTTTTGCCACTGCTGTTTTGCAAGGGATCTTAACTACACCATAAACTTAGTGCCTCCTTGGTGCCTCCTCCCCCAGTTTGGCTATGGTATTCTACCCATTTGTTAGGACTGCAGATGCATCCTTGAAGGACATAGTACAGTTTTGTACCTACCATAAATGTAGATGTCCGAGAGGTATGCATCTGCAGTCAGGATTACCCACCCTCCTTCACCTCTGCGGTACTCCTAGGGTATTTACCCATCTTGTAGCTAGCTGGGGGAATCTATTATGGTGTATTTGTTTGTATATATGTATATACATGTTTATTTTTATTTGCTGTCTACTGTTTGGAATCATTTGCATTTATCCAAATTTAGCCTTCCTAGAGGGCACCTGACATCTGGGGCAAGAAACACTGAGGAAAATGGCGTCGGCTGATGCCTTTATACCCAATTAACAGCAGCTATGACGTCGGGTGAAGTGCGACATCAGCCGAGGCCAGACCCAGACTTTGGAATCCGGCCGACCGATGGGCTGCCTGGCAGGACAACCCATTTGTTAGGACTGCAGATGCATACCTCTCTGACATCTACATTTATGGTAGGTACAAAACTGTACTTTTCCCATCCAGTTATCCAGATTGCGCTTAAAGGGATAATGAGGTACTCTGCTTGACATGGAGAAGGAGTCTATTCCACAGATGGAGTCTCTGGGACACATCTGTCCTGCCAACAAGTCCTGTTGATGCAACAGACCAAGTTGAGGTCTCACTTGCGGGTTACTCGAGTGGAGCTGGACTTGTGGATATGCAGCAGTTCCATCAAGGTGATGTCTGAGATTTATATGCCAGACAGAGGTCACCTCTGAGGAAGTCTGTATGAAATCAAGTAGAGGGTCAGGGCTTTTAGCCTATCTGTGTAGGATAGATGTCCGAGGCCCTGGATTTCTCCTGCTGAGGAACCTCTGGTTTCTCCAGCTGCTGCGTGTGCTTTGAGAGGTACATGCCGAAGGGGACATTATACTCAATAATTGGATTTATAAGGGATGAATACAAGAATGTTACGACCTCCTTGTCCCTGGATGAGATACCCTTGCTTATGAGCTGGGCCATGTAGAAAGCTTTCCATATAATGGAAGCAACATGGTGGGTTAAGTCAGATTTCTATCAACCTGGGTGCCCAAATCCCTCATGACTGATTGTATGCTTTAGGACATTAATGTGATATGTGGGGACGTAACTCTCCCCAAAGGGGATGATGCATTTTTTGGCATTCAGCTTGAGGTCATGTTTCTGGTACCAGTCATTTGAGTGAGACTTCCTTAAAGGACATCCTCATCACTTGGGGAGTTGACCACTACTAGCGTGCAACCACTGTTCTCATAATGCCTCCTGCCATGCTACACATGAAGTTTCAGTGGTATTTGAAAAATGTCTGGTCTCCGCATGCCCACCCACTAGAATTTAAGGTGCCATTCCTTCCCTGCCTAAAAGAAATAAGGTGGTGGATTCAGCAAATCTATCTAAACCCAACACTGCTGTTACAGCCTCTCACTGCAGTTCAACAGATATACACAGATGCATTAGATCTGGGATGGGGGCCAATATGAATGGACTCATGGTGCAGGGCCAGTGGGACCTCTGCCTTAAAAAAAAACACATCCGGGAAATGTCCTGCTCTTCTAGCCCTGAAGGCATTCCTTCCCCTCGTACATCCAGGTCCCCTCAAAATCTTTACGGACAGCACCAGAGTACTTTGGTACATTGTCAAGCGGGGGGGGGGGGCAAGTCTTACTCTGCAGACTGGCCGTACAAGCATGGGAGTTGACTATTCACTGCAATGTAACACAACATGCAACCCATCACAGGACAATCAGGTGGACGCTCTCAGCAGATCATTGTCTCAGTCATGAATGGATGTTAACACAGACATGTTTTCCTGTACATAGTCCACCAGTGGGGCACACCACAGATCTGTTTGTCTCCCCTTAAAGAAAACTACAGCTGTTCTGCTCAAGGTCCCCCTCCCCACAAGCTTGGAGTGGATGCCTTCACAATTTCCTGGAGGGGGATGTTTCTGTATGCATTCCCCCCTTCTCTCTATTACAAAATGTCCTGTTGAAGATTCAGCAGGACAAGCCAAAAATCTTGCTGGTGACCCCCTATTGGCCAAGGCAGCACTGATTCTCCCTTTTGTTGCTAGCCAAGGGCAGTCACAAGTTGCCTCAAAAGGTGGACCTAGTCGCACAACAGAAGGGGATCTGTTATCCACCCACAAACCTACAAACTCTGACTTGCCCTGTGGGTGATAAACTTTTAATGTTAGTGTTTCACTGTTGCAGTCCTTACAAAATGGGTTATTCTGCTCCCGGTAGCCCAGTCGGCCAGAATGCCAAAGCCTTGGTATTTGACGTTGGCTGCCTTCGGCCGTAAACCTGACGTCAGGTGTAAAGGAAGGCAGCCGACGCCATTTCCTCAGGCTTTCCTGCCATGGAGCCCGAAGCAGAAGCAATTTGCATGAATGCTGGTCAGCCGATTACCTTTTGTTTTCAGACTACAGTTGAAAATATCCTCAGCTAAGTACCCTGTTTGGGGGGACCCTCTATTTGCTTTAACAAATGTCAGAGAAAGAGAACTCTTGCCTGTGGAAAACAGGTTCCGCACCATGATTTTCATTCTTGCTGTATTCACTTGCTTAGGCCTTGAGCATGACGTCCCTAATTGTGATCTCTGCTGCTTTTAATCGGTGTACGATACGCCGTAGAACTAAAATTTTATATAAGCATTTAGGAATTTGGCCTAGGTTCGGTATGGCGTCTTCTGGTCTCCCGACTTTCAATGTTCCTAAGAAGTGCAAGGATAAAGATCGCAACAGGCCTAGTATCAGGTTGGCTGACTATGCTCCAGTTAAATGTAGATAGAGACTTGTAGACTGGAAATTAAAATACTTGAAATTTATTACAAAACACAGATTTAGGTAAGTGCTTTCGAGGCAGTCCTCTTCTTCAGACCTTAATACAGAAATAAATTAGCACACAAGGTTTAAATACAACCAATAAAAATTCTTTAAAAAATCAGTGACGCAACCCTCTTTTTTTTCCAAGAGAGGTTGTAAAGATACAGTACTGTTAAGACCAGGTGATAAGTATGCCTTAAAGTCCACTGTCCACCTTAGTTCAGCGTATTCAGTTTCATTGTTAATATCACCTTCTTTAAGGCTCACATTACATTTTTTGCAAGACCAAGAATTTAAAATTGTGCTGATCAGTCTAAGACATGCTTAACTAATGCATTAGTAAGTTTGCTGTTCCAGTTAAGTTGGTCACTGGCCCAGTGGTTCTCAGTGAGGTGCATTCGCAGCCCCTGCAGTCCGCTGATGTTCAGCCATAGGTCTTTGCTGAGACCCTTTTGGAGTCTCCATACCGCAGGTTTCCACTTAGTCTTCTGACCCTCCGCCAATTGCTACCTTTGGGTTTGGAGCTGCTAAGCAGGCCCTGGCTTCTAAGGCCTCTTTTCTTCTGCCTGAGACCAGACAGACTGGCATCGGTACAGACTACTGCTGTGGCTAGACCTCCCGAGTCCCTCCGGCTTTCTAGCAGACATTCCAGCCGCAAATTTACTCAAAAGCAGGTGCCGGCACCCCTTTTCTTTTGGAGATGCTCTGAATACTCTTGAGAGCATTTCAAGTGGGAGAGTCAGGACTATCCTCAGTCTAAGAAAAGGATTAGGGAGTTCTTGGATTTACCATAGCATAAGCCTCTGGCTATCCCTCCAGTGTTGGAAGTAGTTGATGTTTTCATGGAGAATTCTTTGACTCCTAATTCTGTTCCTCCTGCTCCCAGGAAACCTGACCGGTATACAGATGTTCATGTTTCACTGTTGCAGTCATTACATTGGGTTTATCTGCCTGCAGGTAGCCCTCAACTGGCCTGAATACCAGAGTCTTGGATTCCTGCTTCGGATGCTGTCTCCTTCCATGATGTCATGTCGTCAGGGGTATAAAACATGGAGTGGAAAGTAAATTCCTCAGATTTTCATTCGTACTGCATTCCTTGCTTATGCCCAGACTGACATCCCGCGCTGTCAGTTTTGTGCCTTATTCAACCCTTGAACTATTCGTGTCTATTTTTGCAGCAAATTATTTTGGTACTCTGTATAACTGTCCAGAAATGGCTTCAGTAAGCCATCAGACTACTGATATTTCGAAAAAAAAAAGTAAGGATAGACAGACCGCATGGGTCCAAAACTGCCGACGATGCTTCCATTAAGCTAGTCGCCAGTCCATCTGTATTCAGTGAGGCACTTTCACAGCCCCTGATACCTGCTACTTCAGATTTGCAGGCCTCTACTGAGGCCCATTCGGAGTCTGGTATGCCACGAGATGATGCTTCGACTATGGAACCTGCGGTTGTCTCTACCTTGGATGTGTCCGGAGCCACTGTGCAGGCACTATGGAACATGTGGTTGTCTCTACCTTGGATGGGTCCGGAGCCACTGTGCAGGCACTGGCTTCTGAGGGTGTATTCAGGCCTACAGACTTGCATTTTAAACAAATGCCATCTTCTTCATCCAGGCCTAAAACTCGACCCATGCCCAGAAAACTGACGTCCAATCCACATGGACAGGCCCATATGCCTAAAAACAAATGCATAGAATGACTGAAGACCTTGTTACTTTAATTAGGGGAAGCCAGCCTTCCCCTCTAAGAGATCTAGAACTGATTTTTCCTTCAGTGTCTTCTGATCAGGATTCTGATATTTGTTTCTTCTGATTACCAGGATTTGCCCTAATCTACCTATGAGGATTCCAGAGGACTCAATTCCCTCTGCTTCCCCTCCAGAAGATTTTTCTTTTGGTGAAACCTTGCACACTTAGGGAGCATTTCTGCCGGGAAAGCCAGGATTACTCTGACTCCAAAAAAAGCTTAGGGAATTCCTACTCCTTCCTCAACACAGACCTTTAGCTATCCCTCCTGTTCTGGATATTGTAGATGATGCTTTCTTGGAATCTAGTCTGTCCCCAGACACTTTACCTCCAGCTCCCAGAAAACCTGACTGGTATTAGATTACCTGACTCTGTTCCTCTTCAAGAATCCTACTGCGGATCCAGAGACCATTTCCCAAGGAACAAAGGGCTTTAATACTGCTGCCAAAAATCCTGCCCCTTCTGTTAGAGATTCTAGAGCCTTGGACAGATGGGGTAAGAAGGTATGCACTACTGCTTCTTTGGCCATTAGGGCTTTAAATTGCCAGTTTCATATGTTAAAGTGCCAGCAGCATATTATGGGACTACTTAAACAGAAAAAGATGTTGATTCTTGACTGTGATGAACACACAGAATTACAGGATTTAATGCATTCTGCTAAACAAGCTGGTAAAAATACTTTGCAATGTGGTTTTGACTCTTTAGAAGCATCTTGTAGGGCTGCTGTCACTGGGTCTGTAATTAGAAGGCATGCTTGGCGTAAGGTTCAAAACTTGCCAGATCATGTTAAAGCTAAATTACTGGATGCTCCCTTAAACCAAGACCGCCTGTTTGGCAACAAAGCAGAAGTCCTCAAAAAGATAGAGAAAAAGCTAAATCTATGCAAACTGTTAAGGATTTCCTGCAAGTACAGCCTCCCAGATTTAGTAGGCATTGGGCTTCAAAGAATTGGTCCTTTCCAGTCTCTTCCAGGCCTTCAGTCCAAACCCAGGAACCTCAGACCACCTAGGTTATAGTCTCAGGCTATACACATGCCTAAGCAGTGGGGGGCTCCCACTTCCAAAGCAGGAAGTAGTAAGGCACCCCCCTATGGAAAAATCACAATGACTTTACCTTAACCCTTCCAAGCCTGTTGGCCAGACCTACCCCCAAATCAGTGGGCAGAGGCTCAACAGCAGTTTCTCTCGTCTAAGTATCAGGGCTATTCAGCCTGTCCCAGCAGAAGAAAGTGGACAAGGTTTTTATTCAAGACTTTTCCTGGTACCCAGAAAGACCGTTCCTGGCATCCTATCCTGGACCTCTCTATTCTAAACACCTTTTTGGTAATCCCAAAATTCAAAATGCTAACACTTCAATGGCTGCTTGCTGTGCTAGGCAAAGATGCCTGGTTGGCAACCTTAGACTTGAAGGAAGATTACCTGCACATTCCAATAAGGGAATCTTGCAGGAAATACATACGCTTCAGGGCAGGCTCCATGCACTGTCAGATGTTCATGTTTCACTGTTGCAGTCATTACATTTGAGTAATCTGCTGGCAGGTTGCCCTCAGTCAGCCTGTTTAACAAAGTCATGGGTCCTGTGTCGGTTGCTGTCCCTTCCATGACGTCAGGTCGTCAGGGGTATAAAACATGCAGCCGACACCATTACATCAGTCTTTCTTGCCGCGTGGTGCCCGAAGTAGAAGCACTTCGCAAGTGCCGGTCGGCCGACTCCTGAAATTTTCATTTGAGTTTCAGAACCGAAGTCTTCAACTTAAAGCTAAGTACCCCATTGGGGAAACTTTTTCTTGCTCCTTTCCGATGTCAGTAAAAGTTAATAATTGTATTACTTGTGGGAAGCAAATACCTCAAGGATTTTCATTTGTACTCTATTCCTTGCCTAGGTCCTGACCACGATGTACCTTGCTGTCGGTTTTGTGCTTTATTTAATCAGTGTACTAACCGCTGGTACATTTTTGCATCAAAATATTACGGTTCTTTGTTTTAATTATCCAGGAATGACGTCGGTCAGCCATCTGACTACCGGAATTTTGAAAAAACGCAGAGACAGACAGGCCATTGAGGTCCAAAACTGCTGGCGATGCTTCTAAGCCAGTCACCAGTTCGCCGGTACTCAGTGAGGCACTTTTGCAGCCCCTGATACCCGCTACTTCTGATGCGCAGGCCTCTGCTGAGACCCATTTGGAGTCCAGTATGCCACGAGACGCTTCACATTTGGAACCCGTGGATGTCTCTACCTTGGATGGGTCCGGAGCCGCTGAGCAGGCACTGGCTTCCAAGGGTGTATTCAGGCCTACAAACTTGCATATTAAACTGACTCCAACTTCAGTGCTAAGGTTTAAATCTCGATCTGTGTGTAAAAAAAATGATGCCCGGGCCACATGTTCAGGCCCCTATGCCTAAAAAACAAATGATCAAAATGGCTGAAGATTTAATTACTTTAATTAGGGGTAGTCAACACCCTCCCTTCAAGAGGCCTAGGATTGAATTTGACTGAATCTTCTGAACAGGACTCTTTCTTCTGACCCTTCTAGTGATCTGGATTTGTCCATACCCACTTATGAGGACACTAATGCAGAGGAATCCATTCCCTCTGCTTCTCCGCCTGAGGATTTCTCTTTTGGGGAAACTTTACTTTTAAGGGAGCATTTCCACTGGGAAAGTCAGGATTTCTCTGAATCCAAAAAGAGGCTTGGGGATTTCCTCCTTCAGCATAGGCCTTTGGCTATACCGCCTGTACTAGATATTGTGTTCTCCAAATCCAGTATGGCCCCTGATTCCTTGCCTCCAGCCCCTAGCAAACCAGACAGGTACTACAGGGATGTTCATCATGCATACAGCTGCAGTCATAACAGATGGGTTCTCCTGCCGTCAGGTGGGTCCTCGGTCGGCTGAATTCCAAAGTCTAGGTCTGGCGTCAGTTGTCGTCGCTTCTTCCCTGATGTCAGTGCGACAGGGGTATAAAAGAACCAGCTGACGCCAGTTTTTCCAGTCTTTCTTGCTGTGCGGTGCCCGAAGCAGAAGCAGTTCACAAGTGCCAGTCGGCCAGCTCCTGAAATTATGAAAATTTTGCAACTGAAGTCTTTTTGAAAGCGAAGTACCCCATTGGGGAAACTTTTCTTGCCTCAGACCGATGTCAGACAAAGTTAATAATTGTATTTCATGTGGGAAGCAAATACCGCATAAGGATTTTCATTCCCTCTGCATTCCTTGCTTAGGCCCAGACTACGATGTCTCTGTCGTTTTTGTGCTACATTCAACAAACGCACCATTAAGCGTCTGGCAGAGTTCGCCCAGCACTATTTTGACAAAAAATTTAACTGTAGTCGGATACTCCGACTCCAGTTTTCTCTAAAAAAAATGCAAAGATAAGGACCGACACACGAGGTCCGTGGCCTCTACCGACACCACGCCAAAGCTGACTACAGGTTGTCCGGTTCTCAGTGAGGCGCATACGCGGCCTCTGCCTACCGACGACACTTCATTGGCGGTGTCGTCTGTGCCCGAGGTCGCAGGTTCCTCGGCCCACACCCCGACTACAGATACCGAAGCCATTCTTGGTGGTGAATCTCAAAATGCAGACAGGTCTGCCTCCTCTCAAGGTGTCTTCAGACCTTCCTCTTCTTTTTCCATCAAGGCTTTCACTAAGTCTAAAGCAGCCATGCATTCTAAGAGACAAGCTACACAGGGCCATTCTCCAGGCCCCATGCCTAAAAAACAGATGCTTAAAATGGCTGAGGATTTAATTACTCTTATCAGGGGTTCTCAACCCCCACCGGACAAAAGGCCCAGAGTGGAGGAAGAATCCCCCGCCTCTGACCAGGCCTCCATTATTTCAGGGCACTCTGATGAACAGGAACATTCTTACTCCCATTTTGAAGATTCTGATGCAGAGGAGTCCATTCCCTCTGCCCCCCCCCCCCCAGAGGATTACTCATTTGGGGAAACCTTGCATACCTTAAGGGAACACTTCCACTGGGAAGGCCAAGAGTACTCAGATTCCAAGAAAAGGCTTAGGGATTTTCTCTTGCTACCTCAGCACAGGCCTCTGGCTATACCTCCTGTCTTAGACATACTAGATGATGTGTACTCGGAGGCCTGCCTTAACCCGGATTCTTTACCTCCAGCCCCAGTCAAGCCTGACAGGTACTACCAGGTTCCTGACTCTCACCAATGTTTATACAAAAGCCATGTGGCTGACCCAGAAACCATCTCACAGGGCCCCAAGGGAATTAAGGCCTCCACTGCTAAAAATCCGTTACCTTCCGAGAGAGATTCCAGATCCTTAGAAAGGTGGGGAAAAAAGGTATACACCTCGGCCACCTTAACCATGAGGGCATTAAGCTGCCAGTTCCATATGCTAAAGTACCAACAGTTTCTGTTATCACAGTTGAGAAGTAAAATGTCACAACCTGAACAACCAGACTTGAAGGAGTTGCAGGATTTGATGCATAGTGCAGAAGTGGGTAAACATATCTTGCAATGTGGTTTTGATGCTCTAGAGGCCTCATGTAGAGCTGCTGTTACAGGATCAGTCATACGTAGACATGCCTGGCTCAAGTAGCAAACCTTACCAGATCATGTCACAGCTAAATTACTAGATGCCCTCTACAAAAGGATGTATTTGGTGGTAAAGCTGAGGAGGTATTAAAGAAAATGGAGGAAAAGGCTAAATCAATGCATAGGGGGTATGAATGATTTTTTTTACAGGTACAACCTCCACGTTTCAGTAGAAATTGGCCTTCCAAAAATTGGTCCTTTCCAGCCACGGACAGACCCCAAAGAGATACAGGCCCGAGGGGCAGAGGGCAATCTCAAGGATCGTTTGTAGGCAGACAGTGGCGAGCTCCTACACAGAGGTGGTGAGGATAGTTCGCAGCCATTCAGAAAGCAAGCCCAATGACTTTCCCCTTTGCATGCCAAGCAAGGCTCAAATGGCAGCACCCTTAGGCGGAAAACTGGCATTTTCAAAATGGCATATTGTCACAAAAGACAAATGGATCCTGGACATTACAGAGGCTACAGATTCCATTTTCACACCCTTCCAAAAATGAGAGGCATGCCAAACCTGCCACACAATCAAAGGGCAGAGGCACAAAGACAAATTTCAGATCTCATGGACATGAAAGCTATTCAAGAGGTACCTACTCACGAACAAGGTCAAGGTTTTTATTCCAGACTTCCTGGTACCAAGGAAGGGAAAAGATTGGAGACCTATTTTGGACCTATCCATCCTAAACACATTTTTACTGCATCAAATTCAAGATGCTCACATTACAGCAGCTACTTCCCATGCTGGGCAAGGAGTCTTGGCTGGTAACATTGGACCTCAAGGAGGCATACCTGCATGTCCCAATCAGACAAAATTGCAGAAGATACCTCAGATTTCTTGCAGGTTCAACCCATTATCAATTATCTGCATTGCCCTTTGGCTTATCTACTGCGCCCAGAGTATTCACGAAATGCCTGGCATCAGAAATTGCCTACTGCAGACTTCAAGGGATACAAATATACCCATATTTGGACGACTGCCTGATCCAAGCGGACAGCAAGCACATACTTCTGAAACAACTGGCTTTTGTAATGTTGAATTCTTGGATACACAGTCAACAAAAAGAAATCAAGGCTAATACCCTCTCGGAAAATAATTTTCCTGGGTGCCAACTTGGACACAAACATCCAGATGGCCTACCTCATGCCAGAGAAGCAGGGGCAACTAACTCGGTACTAAAGAACGCTAGCAAACTTCAGGCTGACTGCAAGGAAAATCCTGCAGGCTCTGGGGTTCATGGCATCTTATTAATCCCATGTGTAAAGCTGCATATGAGGAAACTTCAATGGTACTTGAAAAACCTATGGTCTCAACACAGCCACAGTTTGGAAACAATAATACCACTAATTCCACGTCTTCAAAAGGAATTTCTGTGGTGGGCTCAAGCATGCCAAACAAACGCAGATCTCCAATTCTGCAAGCCTCAAGCAAATCAAGTCATCGCAACAGACACCTCGGACTACGCCTGGGGGAGGCGCACATGACAGATTGGTGCATTCAGGGCAAATGGTCCCAAAAAGAAAAGCATCTTCACATCAAAAGGAAATGCTAGCAGTAATAAATGCTATTATAGCTTTCAAAGACCTTCTGCATCCAGATCAACTATTGATAAGGACAGACAACACCACAGTAATGTGGTACATAAACAGGGAGGAACCCATTCATACCCCCTATGCAGGCTGGCCATGTCACTTTAGAACATGGCTCTGGAATTACAAATCGAACCTCAAGGACAGTACTTGTCAGGCAAGGAAAACACGCTGGCAGACAACCTAAGCAGGAATATGACAGATCCACACGAATGGAAGTTGCATCCTCAAGTTTTTACAGAGATAATTCAAGCATGGGGAAGGCCAGAAAAAGATCTCTGCCTCCCACAAAAATCACCAATTGACAAAATTCTGCTCAAGGACTTTTCATCCAAAGACCTGGAGAGTGGACGCTCTCTTTCAGTTGGACAACTATGACAGTTTATGCCTTTCCACCTCTTCCTCTGCTGCCCAAAGTTCTATTAAAAACCAGAGCAGACAGACCAAAGATGATTCTCATTGCTCCAGACTGGCCAAGACAGCACTGGCACCCACTCCTGAGGAGCCTGACGCATTCCCCACCATGGACCCTACCTCTAATGCCTCTTCTGACTCAGCACAGCTTCAAAACTCTTCAGTCAGCTGAAAACACTCAATCTGGCCGCATGGAAGATTGCTTAACATCACAACAGACCCTACTCTCCAAGGAGGTGCAGGATGTCATTTTGGAGGCCAGAAGGCCGTCTACTAGAAAAGCTTACTCCGCAAAATGGAAACTGTTTTGTGCCTGGAATGAGAAAAAGGGCCACAATCCTGGAAAACTGAATTTACCTCAAATATTACAGTATCTAGCTGAGCTGCTAAGCAGTGGACTTTCATTCTCCTCCATCATTCATGCCTCAGCCATTTCTGCAGAATACAACACTGATCCACCTTTATTCTCTCACCCCCTCTTAAGACAGTTCCTCAGAGGGGCTAAGAATATAAAACCCCCAAGGAAACAACCAATACCTGCTTGGGACCTCAATTTCATTCTAGAAAAGCTGACCTTGCCTCCTTTTGTGCCAGCTGCCTCAACAGATTTGCAATATTTGTCCTGGAAAACAGCTTTCCTTCTGGCTATCACCTCGACTCGTAGGGTATCGGAACTACAAGCCCTCATGGCTGTGCAGCCTTTTATCTTCCATCAGGACAGAGTTTCCTTACGAACCAACCCATCCTTTATGCCAAAGGTGGTATCCAGGGTAGCTTTGAATCAGGCTATACACTTACCCACCTTTTACCCTAATCCTCAAAACAAAGGGGAGAGACTACTACATTCCTTGGACATCCACAGACAGCTGTGTTATTATTTGGACAGAACAAAGCCTTTCAGAAAATCAGAACAGCTCTTTGTGTCCTATGCTATAGGAGCTCAAGGGAAGCCAATTTCCAAACAGACAATTTCAAAATGGATAGCCCACTGCATATGCTTTTGTTACTCTCTTCATGGTAAAACTGTACCTGCAGGCATCGGCTCTCACTCCACAAGGACCACAGCTACCTCTGCAGCTTTCCTCAGAGGAGTTCCTACCAAAGATATTTTGGAAGCAGCCACTTGGAGTTCTGTGCATACCTTCTCCAAGCACTACCACCTACCATTATACTCCAGAACTAGAGCAGGCTTTGCCACTGCAGTCTTGCAGGGCATCCTGGCTCCTCCTAGTTCCACCTAGTGCCTACCACCCCTTTCTTAGCTTTGGGATTCTACCCATCTGTTATGACTGCAGCTGTATGCACGATGAACATAGTACAGTTTTGTACTTACCATAAATGTAGATGTTCGAGTGCTAATACAGCTGCAGTCCAGGTTTCCCTCCCTCCTTCCCCTCTTGGGACAGGCCTTTTGGCTAACACCTCCTCATACAACCTGATTGGGGTATTCATTTATGGTGTATTTGCTTGCAACTACTGTATTGTGATTATATGGCATTGCTTTATTACACAAATTTATGTATTGCCTTCCTGGGGGCACCTGACATCTGGGGCAAGAAAAACTGAAGAAAATGGCATCTGCTGGTTCTTTTATACCCCTGTCGCACTGACGTCAGGGAAGAAGCGACGACAACCGACGCCGGACCTAGACTTTGGAATTTGGCCGACTGAGGACCCGCCTGACTGCAGGAGAACCCATCTGATGTCCTTCAAGAATGCAACTGCTGTCCTGACATATGGGTTGTCCTGCCTCAGGCAGCCCTTCGGTCGGCCAGTTTCCAAAGTCTGGGTCCGGCGTCGGCCGATGTCACCTCCTCCCCGACGTCAGAGCGGTTGGAGTATAAAGGCATCAGCCGACGCCTTCTTCAGTCTTTCTTGCCGCGCGGTGCCTGAAGCAGAAGCAGTTCGCAAGTGCCGGTCGGTCAGCTCCTGTGTTTTCAGTTACCGAAGTCATCTAAAAGCTAAGTACCCTGTTGGGGAACGTTTTTTCTTGCCTCAGCCGATGTCAGAACAAATTGAGAAAGTTAATAATTTGTCTTGTGGTAAACAAATACCTCATAAGGACTTCCATTCTTACTGCCTCCCTTGCCTGGGCACAGACCACGACGTCTCGGCCTGTGCTGCCTGTGCTTGCTTTAATAAGCGCACTCTCAGGCGCCGGGCAGAGTTTGCCGAAGACTTTTTTGGCGAATCCTACGCTTACAACATGCCGTCGGAACAACCGACAGCACAAACTACCAAAAAATGAAAGGACCGGGACCGACATCCTCGTCCCGCGTCCTCTACCGATATAACGCCTAAGCCCTCCGCGAGTGCTTCGGTCCCTTCGGAAGTGGTAATTCAGCCGCTCCAGGCCAACGACACCGCGTTAACTCATCCCTCTGTCTCGGAGACTACACCGGTGCCGGTTGTTGATTTTCCTCCGGAAACCAAAGTTCTGGATCTACCCGACACCATTCCCGTGGACAAAGTTACCCCTGCACGTGGGGCAGCTAGGCCTCCTGTATCCATGTCAATCAAGGCCTTTGCACGTGCCAAGGCCACCAGCCAGGCCAAGGCCCATCCTAAACCTACTTCTCAGGCCCCTTCTGACAGACAAATCATGTGTCTGGCTGCAGATCTTATCTCTCTTATCAGGGGGTCTCAGCCTCACCCAGACAGAGGTTCTCAGCCGCCTGCAGAAAAAAGGCCTAGAACTGAGCAGGCAGACAACCTCTCTTCAGATGAAGCCTCTGGGGATTTGGAGCATTCAGATACCCAAGAAGAATCCTTCCAGGCCTATGAGGACTCTGATGCTGAGGAATCTATTCCCTCTGCCTCTCCTCCAGAGGATTTTTCTTTCGGTGAAGTCCTCCACTCCATGAGGGAACATTTTAAGTGGCAGGGTCAGGAATTTTCTGATTCTAGGAAAAGGCTACGTACCTTCCTTAAGTTACCCCAGCACAGACCTTTAGCTATCCCTCCAGTTTTGGATGTCCTGGATGATGTTTTCTCAGACTCCAGTGCTTCCCCTGATTCTCTCCCTCCTGCTCCTGTCAAGCCAGACAGATATTACAGGGTCCCTGACACTCACAAGCATCTCTTTAAGGCCCACTCTGTGGATCTAGAAACTATTTCACAGGGCCCCAAAGGAGTGGCTACCTCCTCAGCCAAGAATCCACTGCCAGCTGACAGGGAAGCAAGGTCCCTGGAGAGATGGGGTAAAAAAGTTTATACCTCTTCCACCCTTGCCATGAAGTCACTTAACTGTCTTTTTCATACGTTTCAGTACCAGGATTATTTACTGGATTTGCAGAAAAAGATAGCCTCTCCTGAGCCTGTAGATAGAAAGGCATTGCAGGATTTGGTTCATAATACGCAGGAGGTTAGTAATCATTTTCTACAGTGTGGTTATGATGCATTGGAGGCTTCATGTAGGGCAGCTATGACAGGGGCTGTTGTCCGTAGACATGCTTGGTTGAAAGAACAGCCACTGCCAGATCATGTTAAAGTAAAGCTCCTGGATGCTTACCGCTTGCTCAGAGGTGACCTATGCCTGACATACAAGGCCATGTCAAACCCAGATTTGATGAACATGCTTCATCTCAAAAAATCTAGATCCCTCAGAGCCACAAGGGCGGGAGACTTAAACCTCGACACGGTTATTAATAGGACGTGCTGGAGGGATAGATTCATCACCCAAAGACTCCCTATGCTGTGGAACAAAATCCCAGTTTGTGAGGCAGAGCACCTCGCTGGCCTTGTTCAAGAGGAATCTTGACCAATGGATGGGTGATCGCAGATACACCCCAGGGGTTACCTCAGTGTCACTGCTCGACAGAGGCACAGCAAAATAATGGGCATAGTTTCTCCAAACTAAAGGGGTGGTGTAAGCCACAAAACTATGGGCTAGGCTTATAAATGCCCTCGGGCAGATAGCCTAGTATGAACCTATGAACCTATGCACCTCTGGATAAACAGAAGCTTTTTGGTGCTAATGCTCAGGATGTGTTGAAATCTATTGAGAAGGCAAAATCAGTACAGACAGTAAAGGATTTCCTCCAGGTTCAGCAGGAATTGACCTTCAAAGAATTGGTCCTTTCCAGACTCTGACAAGTTTCAAAGGGGAAAGAACAGGCGTGCACGAGGTAGAGGGCAATACCGAGACTCCTACAGGGGACGCCAATGGCAACCACAAAATCAGAGAAGTGGCACAGGTAGTTCACCTGCACCACAGGGACAATCACAATGACTTACCTTTCACTCCGCCTACCAAGGCTCAAAGAGAAGCACCTCTAGGCGGAAAATTATCTCTATTCTCAAAAAACTGGCACATTATAACAAAGGACAATTGGATTCTGGACATAATAGACAGAGGTTACAGGTTCCACTTCCATACCTTACCAACAGGACAAGGCATGCCAAACCTGCCACAAAATCAAAGGGCAGAGGCACTCATAGAAGTCTCAAAGCTGTTACAAATAAAAGCAATAGAGAAGGTTCCTCCTCGAGAACAAGGCCAGGGATTTTATTAGACTGTTCCTTGTTCCAAGAAAAGAAAAACAATGGAGGCCTATATTGGACTTGTCTGTTCTAAATACTTTTCTCATGGTGCCAAAATTCAAGATGCTGACATTACAGCAACTTCTTCCCATGCTGGGCAAGGGGTCTTGGCTGGTTAATCTGGACCTCAAGGAGGCATACCTGCATGTCCCTATCAGACACAGTTGCAGAAGATACCTCAGATTTCTTGCAGGAACAGAGCACTATCAATTCTCAGCATTGCCGTTTGGCTTATCTACTGCGCCCAGAGTATTCACGAAATGCCTGGCATCAGTAGTGGCACATTGCAGACTCCAGGGGATTCAAATATACCCTTACCTGGACGACTGCCTAATACAAGCAAACAGACCTTGATAAAACACTTGGATTAAGTCATTCAATTGCTGCAGGCTTTGGGATACACAGTCAACATTCAAAAATCAAGATTACTGCCATCCCAAGAGATTATATTTCTAGGAGCAAAACTGGACACAGCTACAAATGGCTTTCCTCACAGAGGAGAAACAAGAGCATTTAACAGCTTACTTCAAAGGCCTAGCAAAATTAACCCACCTGACTGCAAGGAAAACCCTGCAGGCCCTGGGGTTCATGGCATCTTGCATTCTTCTAATCCCTCTGGCAAGACTACACATGAGAAAGCTGCAATGGTACCTGAAAAGCTTGTGGTCGCAACACAGCCACAACCTAGAAGACATAATACCACTCATACCATGCCTGCAAAGGGAATTTTTTTGGTGGGCTCAAGCAAGTCACTTAAACGAAGGCATGCTTTTCAACAAACCTCCAACAAGTCAAACTATTACAACAGATGCCTCAGACCATGGATGGGGGGTGCACATGGACGGCAAATGTATTCAAGGGCAATTGACTCCCATGGAGATGCATCAGCACATAAATCAAAAAGAGATGTTGGCAGTGATACATGCAATAGAAGCCTTTGGAAAATCTCTTCAGCAAGGTCATCTGCTAATAAGGACAGACAACACCACTGTCATGTGGTATATAAACAAACAAGGGGGCACTCATTCCTACCCCCTCTGCTGACTAACAATGATTCTTTGGGAAAAGTCCCTGAAACTGAACATCTACTTGCAATCCCAGTTTGTTCCAGGCAAGGACAATGTTCTGGCAGACAGGTTGAGCAGAAATTTCTTTGATCCACACGAATGGATGCTACACCCACGCATTTTCTCACAAATAGCATCTGCATGGGGAAGACCAGACATAGAGGTCTCTTTGCATCTCATCTCAATCATCACCTGGAAAGGTTCTGCACAAGGATACACCATCCTCTAGCTTGGAGAACGGATGCTCTTTCCTTCAGCTGGAATGCTCTAACAATTTATGCATTCCCTCCTCTACCTTTGCTCACCAAGGTGTTACTGAAGATCAAGGCAGAACAACCAAGAGGAATCTTGATAGCTCCAGACTGGCCAAGGCAACACTGGTATCCACTACTACTGAACATAACTCACACCAAACCGTGGCCCTTGCCTCAATGGCCTCTGCTCCTGACTCAACACAGTTACAAGACTGTTCATCAGAACCTGCAAACCTTAAAGCTGACAGCTTGGAGAGTTCCATGACTCAGACCCATGACTCCCTCTCCGAAAAAGTTCAGGAAATTTTGCTGGAGGCACGCAGACCTTCCACCAGAAAAACCTATTTGGCCAAATGGAAGAGATTCACCATCTGGAATGTCAACAAGGGCCAGGATGCATCATTGATGAACATACCTCAGATATTAGAATACTTGGCAGAAATGTTTCACAGTGGCCTCTCATACTCTTCCATCAAAATCCACGCTTCAGCTATCTCAGCACATTACAACTGTGATCCACCTGTGTTTTCGCATCCCTTGCTAAGACCGCTTCTAAGAGGCATAAAGAATATCAAACCTCCAAGGAAGCTACCAATTCCTGCATGGGACGTCAATTACGTCTTGGAAAAATTAACTCTTCCTCCTTTTGAACCAGCAGCATCTTCAGAAATGCAATTTCTCTTGGAAAACGGTTTTCCTGTTGGCAGTCACCTCAGCAAGAAGAGTCTTGGAGATACAGGCCCTCATGGCAGTTCCTCCCTTTCTCATCTTTCATCAGGACAGAGTTTCCCTTAGGACCAATCCTTCATTCATGCCTAAGGTGATATCCAGAGTGTCACTAAACCAAGCAATTCACCTGCCTACTTTCTTTCCTAATCCTCAAAATAAAGGGGAAAAGCTGCTGCATACTTTATACATTCACAGACTACGCTACTACTTGGACAGAACAAAGTCCACCAGGAAGTCTGACCAACTGTTTGTAGCCTATGCTGCTGGAGTGCAAGGAAAAGCAGTCACCAAACAATCTATCTCAAAATGGATTGGACACTGCATCAGATTCTGTTATTCTTTTCATGGAAAAAGTGTGCCAGCTAATATTAGACCACACTCCACCAGAGCTATGGCCACATCCACAGCTTTCCTAAGAGGAGTGGCTACAAAAGACATTCTAGAGGCTGCTACATGGAGCTCCGTGCATACATTTACCAAACACTACAACCTGCCATTATACTCCAGATCCCGAGCAGGCTTTGCTTCGGCAGTCCTGCAGGGCCTTCTAGCTACACCATCTCTTGCTTAGGCCTACCACCCCCAGCTTGGCTATGGTATTCACCCCATATGTCAGGACTGCAGTTGCATTCTTCAAGGACATAGTACAGTTTTGTACCTACCATAAATGTAGATGTCCGATGGATATGCAACTGCAGTCAGGTTTCCCCTCCCTCCTACCCCTCTGCTTTTTCCCCTTTTGGGTCCTTTCTCCCCTTACCTATCAGCTGGGGATATATATATATTATGGTGTATCTGTTATTACTGTTGTGCATGTCTGGTTTTATCTGTTTATCCATTCACAAAATTTAGCCTTCCTTGGAGGGCACCTGGCATCTGGGGCAAGAAACACTGAAGAAGATGGCGTCTGCTGATGCCTTTATACTCCAGCCGCTCTGACGTCAGGGAGGAGGTGACATTGGCCGACGCCGGACCCAGACTTTGGAATCTGGCCGACCGAAGGGCTGCCTGAGGCAGGACAACCCATATGTCAGGACTGCAGTTGCATATCTATCGGACATCTACATTTATGGTAGGTACAAAACTGTACTTTATGACTGCAGCTGTATTAGCACTTGAACATCTACATTTATGGTAGGTACAAAACTGTACTTTCCTGAGTCCCACAAATTCATTTTCAGAAACACTGTTGCGGACCCGGAAACCATTTCTCAGGGGCCCAAGGGCATTAAGGCTTCTACTGCTAAAAATCCTACCCCTTCTGATAGAGACTCCAGGGCACTGGATAGATGGGGTAAAAAGGTTTATACTTCTGCAACCTTGGCAATCGGGGCTTTAAACTGTCAATTCCATATGCTAAAATATCAACAGCATATCATGGGGCTGCTTAGGTTCACAGGTTCATACTAGGCTATCTGCCCGAGGGCATTTACAAGCCTAGCCCATAGTTTTGTGGCTTACGCCACCCCTTTAGTTTGGAGAAACTATGCCCATTATTTTGCTGTGCCTCTGTCGAGCAGTGACACTGAGGTAACCCCTGGGGTATATCTGCGATCTCCCATCCATTGGTCAAGATTCCTCTTGAACAAGGCCAGCGAGGTGCTCTGCCTCACATATACCGGGATTTTGTTCCACAGCATAGGGAGTCTTTGGGTGATGAATCTATCCCTCCAGCACATCCTATTAATAACCGTGTCGAGGTTTAAGTCTCCCGCCCTTGTGGCTCTGAGGGATCTAGATTTTTTGAGGTGAAGCATATTCATTAAATCTGGGTTTGACATGGCCTTGTATGTCAGGCACAGGTCACCTCTGAGCAAGCGGTAAGCAACTGAATAGAGCTGAGTTCTTTCAGTCGGGCAGCATAAGACAGATTTTTGAGACCCTTTATCCTTTTGGTGAGGAACTTTTGTGGCGCCTCCAGCTGCTGCAAGTGTTGGGTCAGATACATTCCGAATGGGGCATTGTACTCAATCATTGGTCTGATGAGTGAAGAGTATAGGGAGACTATGACCTCCCTTGATCTAGATGTGAATCCCTTCATGATAAGGTGGGCAATGTAGAAGGTCTTCCTAACTACTTTAGCAATATGAGTGTCGAATGAAAGGCTACTGTCAACCTGGGTCCCCAGGTCCCTGATAACTTCTGTGGTCAGTGGATTGCCACCTATATGGTAGCTAGGGGTAACCTTGTTTTTCCTAAAGGGTATGACTATGCATTTCTTGGCATTTAACTTTAGGCCATGGCTCTGGCACCAGTTATCCGTTTCTGAGAGACCCTTCTGAAGGATATCTGTGTCAGATGTGTTTTCGACTACGGCACCCAGTTTGCAGTCATCTGCAAACTTTGTCAGCCATAACCCTCCTGTGTTTGCTTGTACTTAAGAAAAGTAAATGCCAAACAAGAGTGGGCCCAGGACTGAGCCCTGTGGGACACCACTTGTGACAGGCTTTGAGTCTGACATGGCGCCAGCAACTCTGACCCTGTGGGTTCTGTCACTCAGCCAGTTTGCAACCCATCTTGTGATGTATGGGTTTACATTTAAGCTGATGAGTTTTTCAATGATACCTGAGTGGGGTATTGTATCAAAGGCCTTCGCCAGGTCGAGGTAGGCTGTATGGACTGCCTTTCCCTCATCAATGGCCTTGGTGACTGTTTCGAAAAAGTCGACCAAGTTTAAAAGGCATGATCTGCCTTTGACAAAGCCAAACTGGGTTGGATCCAAAGTCTGCAAATTCCCTATGTCTTTATTTATGAGATCCATTATGATCCTCTCCATGGCTTTGCAGATAAGGCTTGTCAAGCTAATGGGACGGTAATTTCCAGGGTCGGTGGAGGCACCGCCTTTGTGAAGTGGGACCACAGTCGCTGCGCCACTCCTGGAGTGCATCCAGAGGTGAGACTAAGATTAAACAGCTGTCCTAACTGCGGGTTTAATTCCTCATTGAGTTCGTGGAGCACACAGCTGGGGACACCATCAGGTCCCATGGATGCTGTGTTTTTTGCCTTGGAGAGCAGTTCTCACCTGGGCGTTAGAGATGTTTGGGGGGCTACAATCATTTTGTATAGATATCTCTCCTTTTGGGGGGGAGGGGGGGGAGTTTGCACTGAACCTGTCAGCCAGTATGTTGGCAATGTCTGTAGGATCAGTAATCTTCACATCATTTTGAACTAATTCTGAGCATATCTGGGAGTTTCCTCCCAGGTTTCTAACATAGCTAAAGAATGCCTTGTGATTGTCTTTTGAGTCCTTAGCTATTTTTCTCTCAAAATTAGCTTTGGATGATTTTATGAGAGCTCTTAGCTTTTTACTTGTAGTGATCAGCGGTGTCTTACCTTTTAAGGATTTTGCTCTATCTTGTAGTAGCTTTCTCCTTTTGTTGTAGAGTTTATGGCTGGTGTCCACCAGACTGGACGCTTGCCTTTGGTACAAAGAGTCTTTGTTTTGCTTGGGATTGCCTTATCCATGCAGCCCTGCAGGTGCTGGTAGAAGGCATTTGCAAGTGATTCAGCGGCTTGAGTAATGTTTACCACCGGCTCGGGGGCCTTAAAGGAGACCACACTAGTCTTTAGAAGTGTGAAGTCGGCTTTCGAGAAGTTCTTTACTGTGGTCTTTTTTATTTCAGGTTGGGGTGGGATGAGGACCTCCAGCGAGATTAGTTTGTGATCTGATCTCACCAGTGAGGGGTATACTTCCGGTGTTGAACATTGTGCTCCCATGTTCGTGATGATGAGATCAAGTATGTTTTCTCCTCTTGTGGGGATGGTGACTAGTTGTTCCATGGCATTTGAGTTTATGAATTCCAGGAACTTTTGGGCTAGAGTGTTTGGGCTTGAGTAGTGTTCCCAGTCTATATTAGGGTAATTGAAGTCACCTAGTATGATGGTGTTCGGAGATACATTTATCCCCTCCGGTGTTTTCAGGAAAGCCATGTGAGGTTCCTGAGTTTGCGAGGGTGGCCTGTAACATGCTACAAATTGCAGAGCAGTCTTGCCTATGGTTAATTGCACCTGGATGGTTTCCGATGCATCGTGCGTTGCCACCAATCTTGAGGTGTGGGTGTCCTTGATGAATATGGATACCCCCCTCCTTTCTTGATATTGTCCGGATTTTGGGGCCAGAACGCATGATATGAGGTAAAACCTGATAGTGCTGGGGTGCTCTCAGGAGCCTTGAACCAGGTTTCTGTCACAGCACAGACATCGATGTTCTCCATACTGAGAAGGGCCTCGAGTGCGTGCATCTTATCTGGCATTGAGCAGCATTACCCTTAGTTTTTTTTTCTTTATTGTGTTCTAGGGTGGTAGGTTTAGAATTTGAGCCTTGCCTAAAAAAGGCACTATGGGGGTGGCAAGAGCCTTTGCCAAAATCCAGAATCCCAGGGGTGACAGGTGCGAACCGTCCCTTGCGAAGCAGCGTGGCTTGTCCAGCATGTCATCCCAGGCAGACAGACATTGGATCCCCTTTGAATGACACCAGAGTTTAAGCCATTTGTTAAAGCTGATAATCTTATCTCTGTATTGTGGCATCATTCTTGGTGAAGTTAGGATACTGTTCAAGGTCAGGGTCATACTTGCTTGGGCTACATAATCAGAGAGCTCCTCAATGTCTCTTTTCATGTAGTCCAAGGAGGTACGTCTCAGGTTGTTTACACCGGCGTGGACAATGATAGAGTCATACTTGTACCTGCTGTTGAGAGACCTGAGTGCTTGCGTCATGTGGCGGATACTAGCGCCAGACAGGCAGCTTACTGTGACCTTCTCCTTACTCAGTCTGGTGAGCGGGACGTCAGTGTGTCTGACTATGGAGTCACCAATGACTAGTGTGTCTGGCATTGTGTTTGGCCTTAAGGGCTGTGACTGCTTGACACTCTGTGTGGTCTATGTGTTGCAGGTGTTGTGTTCTGAGGTGGTAGTTGTTTGGGTGTCTGCTTTGGTGGCCTCTGCTGTTTTGGTAGATTTTTGATCAGAGCCTCAGAGTATGTCTTTGTGTGTTTATGTCTATGATTTGAGGTTGTGATGGTACTATGTGAGACTGGGTCTATAGTGTGTGTGGTTACCTTCTCCTCCTCTCTGGTCTTGCCAGTCCTATGTTGAGAGCTCAGCCTCCAGTTTGGCCATATAGTTGCATCTCTCGCATGTATTTGTGTTTTGTGGGAGGAGAGGGTTGTCTGTGTACATGAGGCAATTGTAACATTGCCTCAATATTCCCAGGTTCACCAGCTGAGCAGGAAGAGGACATTAGCAACTGATCCCTCGACATGCTAGAAGGAATAGACAAAAAAACTTAAAAAAAGGTTCCGGGGGATGTGGGTGACCGAGAAATGGGGTTTGCCTTTTTGGGGTACTATCTATAACAAGAGTGCTGTATCAAGGTGATAAGTACTGTAGGAGCAAGTGCTGGGCTTTACAGATAGAGAATAGTCTACTTTGGAGTCAAGTAGAGATAATTTTTAGTTATAGGATACACTAATTAGAACAGTAGTATAGTTCGAGGAAGGTAGTTTTAAGGGAAAATTTGAAGAGTGGACTTTAGGTAGCCCGAATAGTTTAAAACTGATTAACCGCCGCTGCCCTAGTGTGCAATGGTGGCAGCTCCGCGCTAAAGCGCGCTTTATAGCAGGGGGCTGGAAAAGACAGGAAATGACCCAAAATGTCCAATAAACTACAAGTTACTGCCTTAAACCACTCCTCTAAGGACAAACAGGCAGCTCAGTACTCCCCACTCTCACTGGTGAGTAAAGAAACTTCCCCTGACCAAACAAGGAAAATGGAGAAACACAGGAACCAAGACAAAGCCCAGGGATCAGCAAAATCTGGTCTCTGGAACACTAGCTAGGAAAGTATGGAAAAACAAAGATATTTTTTTGTTTTTTTTTTCAAGATTTTTTTACAGAAAGGCAGAAAACACAATAAATGCTATAATTTTTGACTAATTGCTATCAAAAGCTAGTACACTTGAGTGTATTAGCCTGTAATTTAACTTTTAGGCAAAACTTAAATTAGCAAGTGCAGTAAACAGTTTGAGCTTATAAAGACAGTAAAAACAGTGCAAACTTCGATAAAACAAGCAAAAAAGTGCTTGAAACTGCTTAAACAGAAAATGTTGATTTCTGACTGTGGAGAATAAAGATTTGCAGGATTTATTGCATTCAGCTGAACAAGTTGGCAAACATACTTTGCAATGTGGTTTTGATTCTTGAGGCCTCTTGCAGGGCTGCTGTTACAGGCTCTGTGCTTAGAAGGCATGCTTGGCTTAAGGAGCAATCTCTGCCTGATCATGTTAAAGCAAAACTTGTGGATGCTGCTGTACAGCAGGACCGCTGATTTGGAAATAAGGCTGAAGAAGTTCTAAAAAAGATGGAAGATAAAGTTAAATGTATGCAAACTGTGAAAGATTTCTTACATGTGCAACCTCCTAGATTTAGTAGGTATTAGCCTACTAAGAACTGGACCTTTCCAGCTCCTTCCAGAACCACTACGGCCAAACCCAGACATTCCAAAACCACCAGGTTTCAGTCCCAAGGGACTTTCAAAACTAAGCAACGGGGTGCTTCCACTTCCAAATCTGGAAACAGCAAGGCACCAGCCTATGGTAAACAGTCTCAATGACTTCCCTTTGAAATTACCAGGCACCTGCCTCTTATATGCCCCTTTGGGCAGGAAACTGGCTCTTCATTCAAGAAACTGGCAACTTATAACTTGGGACAAATGGGTTTTAAATAGTGTCCCAGGGATACAGATTTCATTTCCACACGCTGCCAACTCCAAATGGGTGGCCAGACCTGCCCCCAAATCAGTGGGCAGAGGCTCAGAAACAAGTACTTTCCCTCCTAAACATGGGGGCTATTCAACTAGTGAACACAACTCCACAGCAACGGAAATAACAGCACAGACTAAAACTTATTTTTACTTTAATAAATCTGATTCTGGTACCTCTGCATTCGCCTTCAATGGATTCCATTGAATGCGAATGCTGAGGTACCAGAATCAGATTTATTAAAGTAAAAATAAGTTTTAGTCTGTGCTGCTGTTTCCGTTGCTGTGGAGTTTTGTGTTCTGGAGTTTCCAAACTGTTTTCAGCAGTTTGTGGTGGTTTTGGCTATTCATCTAGTACCAGAAGAGGAAAAGGGACAATGTTTCTATTCCAGACTTGTCCTGGTACCCAGAAAAAAACAGTCATGGCGTCTAATTCTGGACTGGTCTACTCTAAATACCTTTCTGGACTTTCCAAAATTCAAGGTACTGACTGTTCACCAGTTACTTCCTATACTAGGCAAGGATGCCTGGTTGGCAGCTCTTGACCTAAGAGACTTACCTGCATATCCCAATCGGGGAATCTTGCAGAAGATTCCTACACTTCAAAGCAGGCTGCATGCGTTATCAGTTCTCTGCACTGCCCTTTGGCTTGTCTACTGCACCCAGGGTATTCACAAAGTGCCTGGCTCCAGTAGTTGCATTTTGCAGGCAAAGCAATATTTTAATATATCCATACCTGGACGATTGTCTAATTCAGGCATAAAACCAGGCCGTTCTTCTAAAACATCTGGTGTTTGTAAAAAGACTTCTAACCTTTCTAGGGTAATACCGTAAACTAAAAGAAATCTCAACTGATACCCTCTCAAAAGATTACATTCCTGGGTGCAAGCTTGAATACAACTGCCCAGATGGCTTTCCTTACACCAGAAAAGCAAATTTTTTTGGTGACTTCAAACAGGTGGCCGCAAAAGCCCTGCTATCTGCAAGACAAATACTGCAAGCCTTGGTGTTCGTGGCCTCATGCATTCTTCTAATTCCATATGCAAGACTGCATATGAGGAAACTTCAGTGGTACTTTAAAAAGTCTATGAAGTCAACTTTGTCACAGCCTGGAAACAGTGATTCCTAGCGCCTATAGTTCCTGTGGTGGGCAGAGGCCTGCCACCAAAACAAGGGACTGCCATTCACACCACCCTTTGCCACATCAGACCATACATGGGGGGGGGGGGGGGCTCATCTGGAGGGGAAGTGCATTCAGGGCAAATGGAGCCCAAATCAAATGCACCTTCATATCAGTCAAAAAGAAATGCTAGCTGTACAGAATGCACTGACAGCCTTGAAGGACTAACACCACTGTTATGTGGTACATAAACAAGCGGGGGGGGGGGGTACACATTTATTTATTTTTATTTTACATTTGTTGACCGGGCTAGTCCAGCTGGATACATATCCCTTTTCAGTAGAGGCCCGGGGAGAAAAGCTCCCAAACATTAAAATAGTTAGGCACTACAATTTGATAGAAGTATTACATTGTAAGAAATAACAACCAGCAAAACAAACATTATTTACATACTTAGAGACAAAACATGGGATTAAATAGGTCAGAAAACATAGGTAGAAAAGGAGGAAGTAATTTGATTGTAGATTGAGAGAGAGAAGAAACAGTATGATGTTAAAGCTATGGATATTAATCTGGAGTTGGACATGGGCATAACCAGTGGGACTTGAAATATTCTCTAAGATTGTTTTTGAATGGTGTGAGTGACGTCATGAGTCTAAGGTTGTTGGGAAGGGAATTCCATTGCTTTCCAATAGAGTTAGCGTAAAGAGCATCGCCACCTTTGTTGTTAGATTTGATGGTTAATACTTGAATACTATTTGATGACCGAAGGGAACTAAGATTGTTGTATGGGGTCAGGATTTTGGACAGTGCCCTGGTTTTGGCAGGTTGATGAATTATTTTGAAGGCTTCCGTGAGTTGATTAAATTTAAGAAGATTGGGCAGTTCTAACCAGCCGAGTTTCTTGAGGTTATGGCAATGGTGGGTACGATAAGGTGTTCCTGTTATGAATTTGGCTATGTGGTGGTAGGTGGTAGAAAGGTTGTAGATCTCACGTTTATTCAGGAAGGAAAGTACCGGGGAGGCATATAGTAACGTGGAAAGAAGATGCGTTCGGGCAATGGTTAATTTTGCATGAGGAGTAAGAAAGTTCCTGATTCTGTACACATTCCCACCCCCTCTGCAGACTAGCCATGGCATTGTGGAACACGGCCTTGAGCTACCAAGATGTTTATCGTGTATACAGCTGCAGTAATTACATATGGGTTCTCTGCCATCAGGCGGTCCCTCGGTCAGCCAAATTCCAAAGTCTAGGTCTGGCGTCGGTTGTCGTCGCTTTCTTTCCTGATATCAGTGCGACAGGGTTATATAAGACGCAGCCGACGCCATATTCTTCTGTCTTTTTTGCCGCGCGGTGCCCGAAGCAGAAGCAGTTCGCAAGTGCCGGTCGGCCAGCTCCTGAATTTACGAAAAATTGGAAACCGAAGTCTTTAAAGCTAAGTACCCCATTGGGGAAACTTTTCTTGCCTCTGACCGATGTCAGACAAAGTTAACAATTGTATTTCTTGTGGGAAGCAAATACCGCATAAGGATTTCTATTCCCTCTGCATACCTTGTTTAGGCCCAGACCACGACGTCTCGGGCTGTCGCTTTTGCGCGACTTTCAATAAATGCACTATTAAGCGTCAGGCGGAGTTCGCCCAACATTATTTTGGTAAAGGCTTTGATTATAAAATGTCGTCTGAGACTCCGACTACCGTTTTGTCCAAAATACGCAAGGACAAGGACTGACACGCGGTCTCCACCGACACCACGCCAAAACCGGCTGCACGTGGTCCGGTTCTCAGTGAGATGCCTATGCAGTCCCTGACTACAGACGACACTTCCTTGGCGGTGTCTTCTGTACCCGAGACCGCAGGTTCCTCGGCCCTTACTCAGACTACAAACACCAAAGCCACTGTGAGTGTTGAGCCTCCTAATGTGGACAGGTCCACTTCCACCCAGGGTGTCTTTAGGTCCTCATCTTCCTTTTCCATTAAGGCCTTTAAGTCCAAATCAGCCATGCATCCAAAGAGGCCTGTTGCTCAGGGCCCATCCCCAGGCCCCATGCCTAAAAAGCAGATGCTTAAAATGGTTGAGGATTTAATTACTCTTATCAGGGGTTCCCAACCCCCTCCAGACAAGAGACCCAGAGTGGAGGAAGATTCTCCCTCGTCTGAACAGGGCTCCATTTTCTCAGAACATTCTGATGAAGAGGAACACTCGTACTCTCCTTATGAAGATTCCGATGCAGAACAGTCTATTCCTTCTGTATCTCCCCCAGAGGATTTTTCTTTTGGGGAAACCTTGCACACATTGAGGGAACACTTCCATTGGGAAGGCCAAGACTTTTCTGATTCCAAGAAAAGGCTTAGGGAATTTCTTTTGTTACCTCAACACAGACCTCTGGCTATACCAGCTGTCTTGGACATACTTGATGATGTTTACTCGGAGGCTTGTCTTAATCCAGATTCCCTGCCTCCTGCCCCAAACCTGATAGGTACTACAGAGTTCCCAACTCTCACCAATTTCTTTTCAAAAGCCATTATGCTGACCCTGAAACCATTTCTCAAGGCCCCAAGGGAATGAAGGCCTCTACAGCCAAGAATCCACTACCTTCCGGAAGAGAATCTAGATCCTTAGAAAGGTGGGGAAAAAAGGTATACACCTCTGCCACCCTAGCCATGAGGGCCTTAAATTGTCAGTTCCATATGCTTAAATATCAGCAGTTTTTGTTATCACAATTAAGAAATAAAATGTCTCAACCTGAACAACCAGATTCGAAGGAATTGCAGGATATGATGCATTGTGCAGAACAAGTGGGTAAACGCACCTTACAATGTGGCTATGATGCCTTAGAGGCCTCAAGTAGAGCTGCTGTTACAGGATCAGTCATTCGTAGACATGCCTGGCTTAGGGAACAAAGCTTGCCTGATCATGTTAAAGCTAAACTACTAGATGCTCCTTTACAAAAGGATGTACTATTTGGTACTAATGCTGAGGAGATACTACGGAAAATGGAAGAAAAAGCTAAATCTATGCAAACTGTTAAGGCTTTTCTACAGGTACAACCATCTCGCTTTAGCAGAAATTGGCCTTCTAAAAACTGGTCCTTTCCAGCCACGGACAAGCCCCAAAGAGGTAGATACAGGCGCTCAAGGGGCAGAGGACAATCTCAAGGATCATATAGAGGCAGACAATGGCAAACTCCAGCACCAAGAGGTGGCGAAGACAGTGCACAACAATACAGAAAACAAACCCAATGACTTCCTCCTTTTCATGCCAAGCAAGTCTCAGCTGGCAGCTCCCTTGGGAGGAAAGCTGGCATTATTTACAAGAAATTGGCATATCACAGCAGACAAATGGATCCTGGACATTATAAACAGAGGCTACAGATTTCATTTTCACACACTTCCAAAAATGAGGCATGCCAAACCTGCCACACAATCAAAGGGCAGAGGCACAAATACAAATTTCAAAACTCGTGGACATGAAAGCTATTCAAGAGGTGCCTACTCACGAACAAGGTCAAGCTTTTTATTCCAGACTATTTCTGGTACCAAGGAAAGGAACCGACTGGAGACCCATTTTGGACTTATCCATCCTAAATACATTTCTACTGCATCAAAATTCAAGATGCTCACATTACAGCAGCTTCTTCCCATGCTGGGCAAGGAGTTTTGGCTGGTAACATTGGACCTCAAGGAGGCATACCTGCATGTCCCAATCAGACAAAGCTGCAGAAGATACCTCAGATTTCTTGCAGGTTCAATCCACTATCAATTCTCTGCATTGCCCTTTGGCTTATCTACTGTGCCCAGAGTATTCACGAAATGCCTGGCATCAGTAATTGCCTATTGCAGACTTCAAAGGATACACATATACCCATATTTGGACGACTGCCTGATCCAAGCGGACAGCAAGCACATACTTTTGGAACATCTGGCTTATGCAACACGGTTACTGAATTCTCTGGGATACACAATCAACGAAGAGAAGTCCAGGCTAACACTATCTCAGAAAATAACTTTCCTGGGTGCCAGCTTGGACACAAACACCCAGATGGCCTACCTTGTGCCAGAAAAACAAGGGCAACTAACTCAGTACTTCAAAATACTAGCAAATTGTACCAGGCTTACTGCAAGGAAAATCCTGCAGGCTCTGGGCTTCATGGCATCTTGCATTCTTTTAATCCCATGTGCAAAGTTGCATATGAGAACTTCAGTGGTAGCTAAAAAACCTATGGTCTCGACACAGCCACAATTTGGAAACAATAATACCAATAATTCCATGTTTGCAAAAGGAATTTCTATGGTGGGCCCAAGCATGTCAAACAAACACAGGTCTCCCATTCTGCAAGCCTCAAGCAAATCAAGTCATCACAACAGACGCTTCAGATTATGCCTGGGGGCGCACATGACAGGCAAGTGCATTCAGGGCAAATGGTCCCAAAAGGAAAAGCACCTTCACATCAATCAGAAAGAAATGCTAGCAGTAATAAATGCAATTACAGCATTCAAGGGCCTCCTGCATCCAGGACAATTATTGATAAGAACAGACAACACCACAGTAATGTGGTACATAAACAAGGAGGAACACATTCATACCCCCCTGTGCAGACTAGCCATGACACTTTGGAACTTGGCTCTGGAATGGCAAATCGAACTTCAAGCACAGTACTTGCCAGGTTTGGAAAACACGCTGGCAGACAATCTAAGCAGAAATATGACAGATCCGCATGAATGGAAGTTGCATCCTCAGGTGTTTACAAAGATAATCCAAACGTGGGGGAGGCCAGACATAGATCTCTTCGCCTCCCACAGGAATCACCAATTGGAAAAGTTTTGTTCAAGGACTTTTCATCCAAAGGCCTGGAGAGTGGACGCCCTTTCATTCAGTTGGACTGCATGGACAGTGTACGCTTTCCCACCTCTGCCTCTTCTGCCGAAGGTGCTCTTGAAAGCAAGAGCAGACAGACCGAAGATGATACTGATTGCTCCAGACTGGCCAAGACAGCACTGGTACCCACTCCTGAGGAGCCTAACACATACTCCTCCCTGGCCTCTACCTCTAATGCCTCTTCTGCTGACTCAGCACAGCTACAAAACTCTTCAGTCAGCTGAAAACACGCAATCTCGCTGCATGGAAAATTCCTTAACACCACAACAGACCCTACTCCCCAAAGAGGTGCAGGACGTCATTTTGGAGGCCAGAAGGCCATCTACTAGAAAGGCTTACTCCGCAAAATGGAAACGGTTTTGCTCTTGGAATGAGGAAAAAAGGCCAGGACCCTAGAAAACTGAATTTGCCTCTGGTATTACAGTATCTAGCTGAGCTGCTGAACAGTGGACTTTCTTTTTCCTCCATAAAAATCCATGCCTCAAGCCATTTCTGCAGAATTCAACACGGATCCACCTTTATTCTCTCACCCACTTGTAAGACAGTTCCTCAGAGGGGCTAAGAACATAAGACCACCAAGGAAACAACCAGTGCTAGCTTGGGATCTTAATTACATTCTGGAAAAATTAACATTGCCTCCCTTTGAACCAGCTGCCTCAACAGATTTGCAAATTTATCCTGGAAAACAGCTTTCCTTCTGGCCATTACCTCAGCTCGTAGGGTTTCGGAACTACAAGCCCTCATGGCTGTGCAGCCCTTTCTCATCTTCCATCAGGACAGGGTTTCCCTTCGAACCAACCTGCCATTTATGCCTAAAGTGGTATCCGGGGTAGCTTTAAATCAAGCCATCCGCTTACCTACCTTTTACCCCAATCCTCAAAACAAAGGGGAAAGGCTGCTAAATTCCTTGGACATCCATAGACAGCTACGTTACTATTTGGACAGAACAAAGCCTTTCAGGAAATCAGAACAACTTTTTGTGTCCTATGCTATAGGAGCTCAAGGGAAGCCTGTTACCAAACAGACAATTTCAAAATGGATAGGCCACTGCATACGATTTTGTTACTCCTATCATGGGAAATCTGTCCCTACAGGCATCAGATCCCACTCCACCAGGGCCACAGCTACCTCTACAGCCTTCCTCAGAGGATTTCCTACCAAAGATATTTTGGAGGCAGCCACTTGGAGTTACACTACCCACCTGCCTTTGTATTCCACAACTAGAGCAGGCTTTGCCACTGCTGTGTTGCAGGGCATTCTGGCTCATCCCAGTTCTACCTAGTGCCTACCACCCTGTGCGTAGCTTTGGGATTCTACCCATATGTGATTACTGCAGCTGTATGCACGAACATAGTACAGTTTTGTACCTACCATAAATGTAGATGTTCGAGTGCTAATACAGCTGCAGTACAGGTTTCCCTCCCTCCTTCCCCTCTTGGTAAAGGACTAGGGGCTAACACCTCCTCATACAACCTAATTTGGGCTATCCTCCTATGGTGCATTTGCTTGCAACTACTGTTTGATTACATTGCATTGCTTGAATATATTTATATATGTAATTTATGTATTGTCTTCCTTCTGGGGGCACCTGACATCTGGGGCAAGAAAGACTGAAGAATATGGCGTTGGTTGTGTCTTGTATACCGCTGTCGCACTGATGTCAGGAAAGAAAGCGACGACAACCGACACCGGACCTAGACTTTTGAATTCGGCCAACCGAGGGACCGCCTGACAGCAGAGAACCCATATGTGATTACTGCAGCTGTATTAACACTCTACATTTATGGTAGGTACAAAATGTACTTTACAACTAAAAGTTCAATTCCTGCCAGGAAAGCAGAATATTCTGGCAGACTAAGCAGAAATCTCATGGACCCTCACGAATGGAACTGGCACCACCGATTTTCAACATGTTGAGATACAAATGTGGGAGCCCAGACATAGATCTTTTTGCCTCACCCCAGAACTACCAGTTGGACAAATTTTGCACAAGAACTCATCACAAAAAAGCCTGGAAAGAGGTTTTTCCAGCTGAAGCACAGAGCATCCGATCAGTCTATGCCTTTCCCCCTCTGCCTTTGCTCTCCAAAGTTATACTAAAATTCAAACAGGACAAACCAAAAATGATTGCTCCAGACTGGCCTAGTCAACACTGGTACCCACTCCTGCGCAGTTTCACACATTTCTCTGTGGCACCTACCTCAGACACCTTCCAACAGAACAATTTCTGCACCCTCCACTCCAAACATTGAATCTTGCAGCTTGGCTAATCACTTAAATTCACCCTTGGCATCCCTCAGCAAACCTGTGAATGTCATTTTGGAGGTGAAAAGACCTAGTACTAGAATATCTTATGCTGAGAAATGGAAAATATTCTGTGCCTGGAATCAGTCTCAAGGGATGAATGCAGCAGTGCCCAATTTACCTCAGATTTTGCAATACTTAACTGAGATGCTTCACAAGGGCCTGTCTTTTTCTTCCATAAAAATACATGCCTCAGCCATTTCAGCTCATTACAACACAGAACCCCCCCTTCTCTCATCCTCTTCTAAAGCAGTATCTCAGTGGGGCCAAAAACTTGAGACCATCCAGGAGAGTTCAACCCCCTGCCCTGGGACCTTAACTTTGTATTGGAGAAACTCACTATACCTCCTTTTGAGCCAGCTGCAACTGCAGACTTATTTCCTGGAAAACAGCCTTCTTTTTAGCAATCACTTCAATTAGAAGGGGGTATCTGAATTACAGGCCCTTATGGCAGTGGAGCCTTTCATTATCTTTCATGCGGACAGGGTGTCCCTCAGAACCAATCCTTCATGCCCAAGGTGTGGTATCCAGTGTGGCTCTTAATCAGTCCATTCATTTGCCAACTTTCTTTCCCAATCCACAGAACAAGGGAGAGCGGATTCTGCATTCATTGGATGTACACAGACAACACAGATTCTATTTGGCCAGGACTAAATCTCAAAGAAAATCTGAACTGCTGGTAGCATTTGCTGCAGGGGCAGAGGGGAGGGCTATTGCAAAGCAAATCATTTCTAAATGGATAAGCCATTGTGTTCATTTCTGTTATAAGCACCATGGAAAACCTATCCCACAGGGATGAGATCTCATTCCACCAGGGCTGCATCTACTTCAGCAGCCTTTCTCAGAGGTGTTCCTACCAGGGATATTCTAGAAGCTCCTTCCTGGAGTTCAGTTCATACTTTCACCAAGCAAGTGATAACACTTACCATTTTTCTAAATCCAGAGCTTGCTTTGCCACTGCTGTTTTGCAGGGCCTTATAGCTGGTCCTAATGCTGTATAAATCCATCCTCCCAACCTTAGCTTTGGGAATCTACCCAAATGTAATGATTGCAACAGTGAAAGACAAACCTAGTATGTAATGATTGCAACAGTGAAAGGCTAACATAGTACAGTTGTGTACACTTAACATAAATAAAAATTGCAGGAAGCACTCCCAAAAAAACACTAATAAAAGTAAAAAGGGTGCAACTAGCGAAAACTGATAGAAGTCTGAGTATTTTGGACGAAAACACGAGTTGTTAACATAAAGCTTTAATGTTGTTTTAATTGAAGTTTTTTCAATAAAGGAAGAGTGTTTTAATTCTATTCAAGTGTATCCGATGTTCTTCGTCTTCCCTTGCTGCAGTCCTGACTATTGGGTATAGTCCGCGTCCCAGTCGGCCCGAATACCAGAGTATAAGGCTGACGTCGGTCATGGCGCCTTAGACTGACGTCAGTACGTCAGGGTACTAATGCGCATGACCGACGTCATTTCCTCAGTCTTTTTTGCCGCATGGTCCGATGCAGAAGCAATTTTGCGAGTGCAGGTTGGCGTTCTGAGATTTTCCGAATCCGGAGTTTCAGACCGAGTACAGAGTTGGCTAAGTAACCCCGTTGGGGAACATTTTGGTTTTTTCTTGCCTCAGTATATTACCGGATGTCAGAAAAAGTGAATAACTGTATTTCTTGTGGGAAGCAGATACCGCATAGGGATTATCATACCTTGTGTATACCTTGTTTAGGGCCTGAGCACGACGTTGTTGGTTGCCGCTCTTGTGCTAGATTTAATAAGCGCACTATTAAGAGGAGGCTTGATTGTGCTAGGTTAGTGTTTGGGAAGCGTTGCAATTATACTATGCCGTCGGGTGCTCCGACGCCTGCTTCATCTAAGAAGCGCAAGGACAAAACTGTGAAGTCTAGGGGTGAGGAACCGGCAGTCCCGGACGTCGGTCCTTTAGAAGGCTCAGGGGAGCCAGAGGTTTTGCCAGGAGTCTCTATGGAGTCTCAGGCAGATACTTTACTGTTACAGGATGTGCCCTCTCAGGAAGTAGGCCAGGCTGAGGGGGCTTCTCAGGTAACTGTTCTTCCCTCTCTTCCTAAGGTTGTTAGGGCCTCTCCTTCTGTTTCCAGAGCTTCCTTTAGAGGAAGACCAAGTTCAGCTTCTGTAGGGGCTTCTCCTAGCATTTCGGGCTCTGTGCCTAAGAAACATATGCTTAAAATGGCTGAAGATTTGATTACTCTGATTAGAGGTTCTATGCCCCCACCTGATAAGAGGCCTAGGGTGGAACAGGAGTTTGATAGTTTTGAACAGTGTTCACAGGCTTCAGAGTCTTCTGCGGAAGACTTGCAAGAGTTTCCTGCTTATTCTGATTCTGATGTGGATGATTCCACTCCTTCAGCTTCTCCTCCTGAGGATTTTTCATTTTCAGAGACTCTTCACTCCATGAGGGAGCACTTTAAATGGGAAGGCCAAGATTACTCTGACTCCAGAAAAGGCTTAGGGAATTCTTGTTTTTGCCTCAGCATAGGCCCTTAGCTATTCCTCCTGTGTTGAATGTGGTGGAGGATGTTTTGCAGAGGCTTCTCTGAACGCTGATTGCTTGCCTCCTGCTGCTGGTAAGGGTCATAGGTAGGATAGGCTGGGCGAAGCTCAGAAGTATTTGTTTAAGAGTCCCAGGGCGGACCCAGAAACTGTTTCTCAGGGGCCTAAAGGTGTTAAAGCTTCTGTTGTTAAAAATCCTGTACCCTCTGATAAAGAGGCAAGGGCTTTGGATAGGTGGGGTAAGAAAGTATATACTTCTTCCACTCTAGCCATGAGGGCGTTGAATTGTCAATTTCATATGCTGAAATATCAGAATTATCTCCTTTCACAATTGAAATCTAAAGTGGATGCTTTGGCGGAAGGTATTGAGTGTAAAGAATTGCTGGATTTGGTTCATGTGTCTGAACAAGTGGGTAAGCATTCTTTGCAGTGTGGTTTTGATGCTGTTCAGGCCTCCTCGAGGGTGGCTGCTACTAGTTCTGTTCTTCGCAGACATGCATGGTTGAAGGATCAGAATTTAGCTGAGCATGTTAAGACCAGGATTTTGGATGCTCCTTTACAGTCTGATGTGTTGTTTGGACCGCCTGTGGAAGCAGTTTTAAAGAAAATGGAGGACAAAGCTAAGTCTATGCAGACTGTTAAAGAATGCAACCTCCGAAGTTTAGTAGAAATTGGCCTGCTAAGGGGTGGACATATCCTGCTTATGGTTCCCAGTCTAGGGGTAGATCTAGACGTGGTAGGGGCAGGGCTCAAGGTTCTTTAGGCCTAGATCAGACAGTTCACCTGCTCAGACTTCTGGTGAGGGCAGGGGTCAGTCCTTTCGTAAGCAGAACCAATGACCTGCCTTTTCAGCTGCCAGTGGACTCTCGTCTGGCAGCTCCTTTGGGAGGAAGATTGTCTCTTTTCAAAGAAAATTGGGATTTAATCACTCAAGACAGATGGGTGCTGGATATCATTCATCACGGTACAGATTTTATTTCCACACAATGCCCCTTTCAAAGGCATGCCAGATGTTCCTCCTCCACAAAGAAAAGAGGCTCTCAAGCAAGTTTCTCAGTTACTCCAGATAGGGGCTATTCAGCCAGTCCCTGTGTTAGAAAGGGGCTTGGATTTTATTCTCGCCTGTTCCTAGTACCAAAGAAGGGGAACACGTGGAGACCAATTTTGGATTTATCTATCCTCAACACTTATCTGGACATTCCCAAGTTCAAGATGTTGACGTTACAGCAACTGTTACCTCTGCTGGGCAAGGATCACTGGATGGTAACTTTGGATCTCAAGGAAGCTTACCTTCATGTGCCCATAAGGCTAAGTTGCAGAAAGTATCTGCGGTTTCGAACTGGAGATTTTCATTATCAGTTCTCTGCATTGCCCTTTGGCTTATCTACTGCCCAGAGTATTCACAAAGGTTCTGGCTCCAGTGATAGCTTACTTCAGGCTTCAAGGCATTCAAATTTATCCTTACTTGGACGACTGCCTGATTCTGGCTCAAGGAAAAGAACACCTTCTACAGCATCTGGAATATGTCATAGCAGTGCTAAGATGCCTAGGGTATTCTGTGAACGAAATAAAGTCCAGTCTAGTACCCTCTCAAGACATGTGCTTTCTGGGTGTGAGACTGAATACAGCAGCCCAGATGGCCTTTTTAACCCCGGACAAACAAAAGAGTCTGTCACTTTACTTCCATCAACTATCTCATCAGTCCGTGCTGACTGCAAGGACAGTCCTTCAAGCATTAGGGTTCATGGCATCTTGTATTCTGGTGCTTCCCAATGCCAAACTGCATATGAGGAAGCTGCAATGGTATCTCAAAATGTATGGACACAGCACTGCCAAGATTTGGACACTGTCATTCAAATAATACCTTGCCTTCAAAAGGAATTCTTGTGGTGGGCTCAGGAATGTCACCTAAACAAGGGACTCTCTGTGACCCGGCCAGGCGAGTCAGATTTTAACGACAGATGCCTCGGACACTGCTTGGGGAGCTCATCTAAATGGAAAGTGGATACAAGACAAGGGGCCTGCCAGACTACAGCATCTACATATCAACATGAAGGAGATGTTAGCAGTCCAGTTTGCATTGATGGCGTTCAAGGAGTTACTTCTTCCAGGGCAGGTGTTGATTCTGACAGACAACACAACTGTCATGTGGTACATCAACAAGCAACGGGGAACACATTCTTATCCTCTATGCAGGCAAGCAATGATTTTATGGGAGACTGCGTTAAGCCTGCAACTGACTCTTCAGGCAAGGTTTCTGCCAGGAGCACAGAACTCCCTAGCAGATGTATTAAGCAGACAAATCATGGATCCCCACGAGTGGAAACTGGATCTTCATGTATTTCAGAAACTGACAGTGTCATGGGGAACTCCAGACATAGATCTGTTCGCTTCTCCACTAAACCACCAGCTGCCAAAGTATTGCACAAAGGGGTTTCATCACACAGCTTGGAAAGTGGATGCTCTGTCTTTCAGTTGGAAAAACCTTCATGTCTATGCTTTTCCACCTCTACCTCTTCTTCCAAAGGTATTACTAAAGGTCAGACAGGACAGGCCAAGGATGATTTTGATAGCTCCAGATTGGCCTCGGCAACACTGGTACCCACTTCTAAGGAGTCTTGTAAAGAAGCCTCCATGGCCTTTACCTCTGATTCCTCATCTGTTATCTCAGGAGGACGGTCATCTGCTCAATGTCAAGCTTCAATCTCTCCATCTCACAGCTTGGCATATTCTGTGTTGAAACATGGAAGGTCTCAGCTTCCTCAACAAGTTTTAAATGTGATTATGGAAGCTAGAAGGCCTAGTACTAGGAGAGTGTACATGCAGAAAAATGGAAGAGATTTTTATTTTGGTGTACAGCAAAGAATTTGGAGATTTCAGAGCCTAATTTGAGTGTGGCTCTTCAATATCTTACTGAGTTATTGGACAAAGGTTTGTCTTTCTCTTCCATAAAGATTCATGCTGCAGCAATTTCAGCTCACTATGATTGTGACCCACCTTTGTTTTCGCATCCTTTGTTCAAGCAGTTTCTTAGAGGGGCAAAGAATATAAGACCCCCAATAGAGCTCCTACTCCTGCTTGGGATCTCAATTTTGTGTTGGAAAAACTTACTCTACAACCTTTTGAGCCGGCAGCTACTGCTGAATTGAAATATTTGTCATGGAAGACGGCTTTTCTGTTGGCTATTACTTCTGCAAGAAGGGTGTCTGAGTTGCAGGCCCTTATGGCAGTAGAGCCCTTTTTGATTTTCCATAAGGACAGGGTATCATTACGTACTAATCCTTCCTTTATGCCTAAGGTGGTTTCTAGTGTGGCTTTAAACCAAACTATTCATTTGCCTACGTTTTTTGCGGATCCTCAAAATAAAGGGAGAAGATTTTGCACACTTTAGATGTACACAGGCAATTGCGTTATTATTTGAGCAGGACTAAAGATTTTAGACAGTCTCAACAGTTACTTGTTTCTTTTGCTTTAAGTTCACAGGGCAAGCCTGTGTCAAAACAAACTATTTCTAGGTGGATTGGCTTTTGCATTGCATTTTGTTATTCCCATCATGGCAAAGAGGTTCCAGCTGGGATTAGGCCTCATTCCACTAGGGCTACTGCCACTTCAACAGCATTTCTAAGGGGCGTGGCAACTAAGGATATTCTGGAAGCAGCTACTTGGAGTTCAGTGCATACTTTCTCTAGGCATTATCACCTGCCTATATACTCTAAGTCTAGAGCTGGTTTTGCCACAGCTGTTTTACAAGGCATGTTGTCAGCTCCTGCTACTTTATAATTTGCCAGCCTCCCTTACCTCTGCTTTGGGATTCTACCCAATAGTCAGGACTGCAGCAAGGGAAGACGAAGAACATAGTACAGTTTTGTACCTACCATAAATGTAGATGTTCGAGGATTCCCTTGCTGCAGTCCAATTTACCCTCCCTCCTTCCCCTCTGTGTTTCAGGGTGGTTGTGTAGGTGAGTTTACATACTTATATTTTTTGTATATATATTACTGTATATATGGTACATGTTTATTGGTGCAGGTTGTTTTTGGGACTTGTCTTTTTGGGTCTTCTGACATCTGGGGCAAGAAAAGACTGAGGAAATGACGTCGGTCATGCGCATTAGTACCCTGACGTACTGGCGTCAGTCTAAGGCGCCATGACCGACGTCAGCCTTATACTCTGGTATTCGGGCCGACTGGGACGCGGACTATACCCAATAGTCAGGACTGCAGCAAGGGAATCCTCGAACATCTACATTTATGGTAGGTACAAAACTGTACTTTTTCGCTAGTTGCACCCTTTTTACACTTGCCATAAATGTAGATGTTAGAGTGTATTCACTGTTGCAGTCCTGGTTATGTTTATATGTGTGTGTGTGTGTGTGTGTATAGGGACAGCAACCGATGCAGGACCCAAGACTGTTAATCAGGCTGACTGAGGACAACCTGCCCGCAGATAACCCGAATGTAATGACTGCAACAGTGAATATACTCTGAAATATATATTTATGGTAAGTGTACACAACTGTACTTTCTTTGCACTTCCCTTTGGCTTCTTTACTGTGCCCAGGGTATTTACAAAGTGTCTAGCTCCAGCCATTGCATTTTGCAGGCAGAGAAATATTCAAATATATCCATACCTGGACGATTAATTCAGCAAGAAAGCCAGGACTTTCTATTAAAACTTCTGGCATTCATAAAGAAACTTCTAACCTCACTGGGGTACACCATAAATGAAAAATCTCACCTAGTACTCTGCCAACAGATTGTATTCCTGGGAGCAAGCTTGAACACAGCTTCCCTGGCATCTTGCATTCTACTAATTCCATATGCAAGACTGCATATGAGGAAACTACAATGGTATCTGAAAAGCCTATAGTGTCAACATTCTCAAGACCTGGGATCAGTGATTCCAATCATTCCTTGTATAATGACAATTTCTTTGGTGGGCAGAGGCCTGCTACCACAGCAAGGGGCTCCCTTTCACTCTACCCCCTGCCACCCAAACCCTAACAGGCTCATCAGACTATGCATGGGGGGCTCACTTGGCAGGGCATTCAGGGCAAATGAAACCAGTCAGATGCACCTGCATATCCAAAAAGAAATGTTAGCTGTACAGAATTCCCTGACAGCCTTCAAAGACCACATCCTTCCAAGACGATTATTGGTAAAGACAGACAACACCAAAATATGTGGTACATAAACAAGAAGGGGGGGACCCACTCTTACCCTCTCTGCAGACCAGCCATGGCTTTGTGGAACACAGCCTTGAGCTACCAAGTGCACCTACAAGCTCAATTCCTGCCAGGCAAGCTAAATTCACTGGCAGATGACCTAAGCAGAAATCTCCCTGACCCACACGAATGGAAACTGGAGCCAAAAATATTCATCCTCTTGAACAAATGGGGGACTCCAGAGAGACCCGTTTCCCTCCCCTCAGAACTACCAATTGGACAAATTCTGCGCAAGGATTCCAGGCCCTATGCTTTACCTGGGAAAGCCTCTCTGTTTATGGCTTCCCCCTTTGCCTCTCCTCTTGAAAGTTTTGCTAAAGATCAAACCGGACAAATGGAAGGACAATACTGATTGCACCAGACTGGCCTCGCCAGCACTGGTTACCCCCTTTTGCGCAGTATGATGCTGCTGGAGCCATGGCACCTACCTCCGACACCTTCCCTGCTGTCCCAGCAGGTGGGACAGATTCTGCACCCGCAGCTTCAAAACCTGAACCTGGCTAATTCCGTGAGCGCTCCAATTGCATCCCTCAGTAAGCAGGTGCTAGATGTTATTCTGGAAGCAAGGAGGCCTAGTACTAGAAAATCCTGTGCTGAAGAGTGGAAAAGATACTGTTCCTGGAGCCAGACTCTGGTTGGGTGGGGGGGGGGTGGGCATGAACCCCAGCTTACCTCATGTTCTTCAGTACTTAAAAATGCTCCACAAGGGCCTATCCTTCTCGTCAGTTAAAATTCATGCCTCTGCCATTTCGGCACAATACTGAACCACCCCTCTTCTCTCACCCCCTGCTAAAGCAATTCCTCAGACAGGCTAAAAATTTAAGACCCCCAGGTGAGCCCCCCTACTCCAGCCTGGGACCTTAACTTTGTATTGGAAAAGCTCTCTCTCCCTCCATTTGAACCAACTGCAACTGCAGAGTTGAACTTCCTTTCTTGGAAAACAGCCTTCCTTCTAGCCATTGCTTCAGCAAGAAGCGTGAATTACAGGCCCTCATGGCAGTGGAGCCCTTCATTGTCTTCCATGCAGACAGGGTTTCCCTCCGGACCAATCCTTCCGTTATGCCCAAGGTGGTGTTTAGTGTGGCCCTAAACCAGTCCATTCATTTGCCTACCTTTTTCCCGAATCCACAAAACAAAGGAGAATGAATACTGCACTCTTTGGACATGCACAGACAACTTAGATTTTATTTGGACAGGACTAAGCCTCTCAGAAAATCTGAACAGCTGCTAGTTGGCTTTGCTGCAGGAGCAGAGGGGAAGGCCATTTCAAAGCAAACAATTTTTAAATGAATAGCCGATTACATCCGTTTCTGCTACAAGAACCATGGAAAAGCTACCCCACAAGGGGTAAGATCACATTCCAGCAGGGCTGCATCTACTTCTACAGCCTTTCTCAGAGGTGTCCCTACCAGGGACATCCTGGAAGCTGACACCTGGAGCTCTGTACATACCCTTCACCAACCATTACCACATGCCTATTTTTCTAAATCCAGAGCTGGTTTTGCCACTGCAGTCATGCAGGGCTTAATAGCTCGCCCTAATGCTCTTTAACTTCCTCCTCCCTTCCTTAGCTTTTGGAATCAACCCAGATGTAATGACTGCAACAGTGAAACACTAAGAACATAGTACAGTTGTGTACACTTACCATAATTTTAGATGTTCGAGTACATTCACTGTTACAGTCCTGTTTACCCTCTCTTCAGCCCCCTGACTCTCTTGGCTGTACCCTTCTTTCTTGTTTTCAAGTTTTCTAGTGTATTTGCTTTTTGATGGAGGTGTACCATAACATATAATTGCTTCCCATTGTGGGGGCACCTGACATCTGGGGCAAGAAAAATGGATGTAATGGCGTCGGCTGCATGACGACCTGTCGTCATGGAAGAAGACCGCATCCGACGCAGGAATCCAAGACTCTGGTATTCAGGCAGACTGATGGCTACCTGCAGCCAGATAACCCAAATGTAATGACTGCAACAGTGAGTACATTCGAACATCTACGTTTATAGCAAGTGTACACACCTGTACATCTACGTTTATGGCAAGTGTACACACCTGTACATCTACGTTTATGGCAAGTGTACACACCTGTACATCTACGTTTATGGCAAGTGTACACACCTGTACATCTCGTTTATGGCAAGTGTACACACCTGTACATCTACGTTTATGGCAAGTGTACACACCTGTACATCTACGTTTATGGCAAGTGTACACACCTGTACATCTACGTTTATGGCAAGTGTACACACCTGCACTATCCTGATTCTCATCAGTTTCTTTTTATGCTGATCAAGAGGCTCTCGGGGCCCTAAAGGTGTTAAGGCTACAGTTGCAAATAATCCTGTTCCCTCTGGTAGAGAATCTAGGGCCTTCGACAGGTGGGGAAAAAGGTTTATACCTCTGCCACCCTTGCTATTAGGTCTGTTAATTGTCTTTTTCATATGCTTGAGTTTCAGCAGCATACATTGGAGGCTATTAACTAAAATTACTAGTGTTCCCACCCTGGTTGGAGAGTAAGGACATGCAATATTTTATTGAATTCTGCCACTCTTGTGACTAAACATTCTTTACACTGTGGTTTTGACAATTTGGAGGCTTCTTGCAGGGCAGCAGCTACTGGATCTGTTATCAGAAGATCTACTTGGCTCAGGGAACAACCCCTTTCTGAGCCTGTTGTTGGATGTACCTTTGCATAAAGACAATCTTTTTGGTAACAAAGCAGAAGAGGTTTTGAAAAAATTGGATGATAAAGCCAAATCTATGCAAACTGTTAGATTTTCTGCTAGTTCACCCTCCTCGTTTTAGTAGGCATTAACCTTCTAAGAATTGGACTTTTCCTGATCCCAGTAAACTGGGACGCACTAGGTCTAGGGGTTATAGGTGGTCTAGGGGACAGACCTCTACTCCTCATAAGACTAAACAACGGCATGCTTCCTCTTCAAACTCTAGGAGTTCTAAGCAACCTTCCCAAAGGAAGCATTCTCTGACTCTGACCCCCTCCTGCCTGCCCCTGCTGGCCCAGGGTTGCCTTTGGGGGGAAGGTTGGCCAGTTTTGCAGACGTTTGGTCCACCATCACAGACAAATGGGTACTCAAAATAGTATACCAGGGCTACAAGTTTTCTTTTCACACTTTCCCTGTTTACCAAGGATACCCTGATATTTCCCCAAATCAAAGGGCAGAAGCAGAAAAGCAAATTTCTTCCTTGCTGAACCTGGGAGCAGTAGAGCCAATTCCTACACTTCAGATAGGCCAAGGTTTCTATTCTACTTTCTCTGGTTCCCAAAAAAGGGGGCACCTGGCTCCCCATTCTGGACTTGTCCATACTGAACACTTTTCTGGTGATTTTCCAAATTCAAAATGCTTACTCTTAAGCAGTTGCTGCCAATGCTGGCCAAGGATTCCTGGCTGGTGACTTTGGATCTGACACTTATCTGCACATACCAATTCTGGAAAGTTGCAGGCAGTACCTTCGTTTCAGAGCTGGAAAGCAACACTACAAATTCTCTGCACTGCCCTTTGGCTTATCTACTGCTCCCAGAGTTTTTACAAAATGCCTGGCTCCGGTCATTGCCTTTTGCAGGCAGAGAAACATTCAAATTTACCTTCACTTGGATGATTGCCTCATTCATGCAAGCTCTCCATAACAACTTCTAAAGGATTTGGATTTTGTAAGGAACCTTCTCACCTCTTTGGGCTACACTCAATGAAAGGAAGTCAAAAATATGGTACCCACAAGGGGGATTGTATTCCTGGGAGCGCGTCTGAATACAGCTGCCCAGATGGTATTCCTCCAAGAGAAACAAATGCACCTTTCGACTTGCCTCAAAGGTTTGGTAAGTATGACCCAGCTCTTTGCAAGGCGATTCCTGGGATTCCTGGCTTCATGTATTCCGATGATTCCATATGCCAAACTGCATATGAGGAAAATACAGTGGTACCTCAAGAACCTGTGGTAGCACACAGGATTTAGACTTAATGCTTCCTCTGATTCCCTGTCTGCAGACTGTTTCTTTGGTGGGCAACAGCTTGATGTCCTTCAAGGATGCATCTGCAGTCCTTACAAATGGGTTGTCCTGTCATCAGGCAGCCCTTCGGTCGGCCGGATTCCAAAGTCTGGGTCTGGCCTCGGCTGGTGTCGCACTTCACCCGACATCATAGCTGCAGTTATTCGGGTATAAAGGCATCAGCCGACGCCATTTTCCTCAGTCTTTCTTGCCGCGTGGCGCCCGAAGCAGAAGCTGTTCGCAAGTGCCGGTCAGTCAGATCCAGAGATTACTACTACCGAATACCGCCACCACCACTACAACAACTCAATCACAGTGACTTGACAGTGGCACCGCCTACCAGGGAACAACTAGAAGCACCCTTAGGCGGAAAACTAACCTTATTCTCAAAAAACTGGCATTGCATCACAAGGGAAAAATGGATTTTGCAAACTATAGACCAAGGTTACAGGTTCCATTTCCATACTCTACCAGGGAAGAGAGGAATGCCAAACCTACCACCTACTCAAAGGACAGAAGCTCTAAAACAAATATCTCCGCTATTAAGAATGAGAGCTGTGGAAAGGGTACTATCTGTGGAGCAAGGAAAGGGATTTTACTCCAGACTCTTCCTGGTACCAAGAAAAGAAAACATTCTAGACCTGTCCGCTTTAAACACATTCCTTATTGTTCCAAAATTCAAAATGCTGACCCTACAGCAGCTTCTTCCCATGCTGGGCAAGGAGTCTTGGCTGGTAACTCTAGATCTCAAGGAGGCATACCTGCACGTCCCCATAAGACCAATTTGCAGAAGATACCTCAGATTTCTTGCAGGATCAGAGCATTATCAATTTTCAGCATTGCCCTTGGGATTATCTACTGCGCCCAGAGTGTTCACGAAATGCCTGGCATCAGTAATTGCTCATTGCAGACTTCAGGGAATCCAAATTTATCCCTACCTGGACGACTGCCTGATACAAGCGGACAACAAAAGCAAGCTAGCAGAAGACTTACAAAGAGTCATTTACCTGCTGCAAGCCTTGGGATATACAGTCAATATAAAAAAGTCAAGGCTGATTCCATCCCAAAGAATAACCTTTCTGGGTGCAAAGCTGGACACATCAAAACAAATGGCATTCCTAACTGCAGAAAAGAAAGAGCAACTACCTCTCTACTTCTTGGCATTAACAAAGCAGAACCACCTAACTGCAAGAAAAGTACTGCAAGCTCTAGGCTTCATGGCATCCTGCATAATTCTGGTCCCTCATGCCAGACTGCATATGAGAAAGCTACAGTGGTACCCAAGGAATTTGTGGTCCCAACACAAGCACAGCCTAGAAACCAAAATCCCAATAATCCCATGCCTGAAACAAGAGTTCCTATGGTGGGCTCAGGCCTGTCAATCAAACACAGGATTGCCCTTCTGCAACAGCCAACCAAGCCAAACCATCACGACAGATGCCTCAGACCTCGGTTGGGGAGCACACATGCAGGGCAAGTGCATACAAGGCTTATGGACTCAAGACCAGCTGCGCCTACACATAAATCTAAAGGAAATGCTGGCAGTAAAATTGGCAATCCAGTCATTCAGACCATTTCTCCAAGAAGGTCAGTTGATAAGGACAGACAACACCACAGTTATGTGGTACATCAACAAACAGGGGGGCACCCATCCATATCCTCTATGCCGGCTGGCACTGGACCTATGGGATGTGGCCCTGAGCTACAACATTCAGTTACAAGCAATTTTTGTACCGGGAAAAGAAAACATTCTAGCAGACATATTAAGCAGAACAACCACAGATGCCCACGAATGGATGCTTCATCCGGACATCTTCAAAGCCATCACAAGGGAATGGGGATTACCACAAATAGACTTGTTTGCATCCCCATTCAATCACCAGCTAAAGAAATTCTGCACAAGGACGTACCACCCACTTGCTTGGAAGGTGGACTCCCTATCTTTCAGTTGGAAAGGCCTGACAGCATATGCATTCCCACCACTTCATTTGATGCACAAGGTGCTTCTCAAGATCAAAGAGGAACGTCCGAGGATCATTCTGATAGCCCCAGACTGGCCAAGACAACATTGGTACCCATAACTGAGGAGCATGTCTCGAGAACAAATATGGATACTGCCCCTGATCCCATTACTGTTAACACAGAACAACTACAACATCCTGCATCCAAACTTAAAAACTCTGCAGCTAACTGCCTGGAACATTACATAACGGCAATTAACCCAAACTTATCCCAAAGGGTTAAAGACATAATCCTGGAGGCGCGCAGACCTTCAACAAAGAATTATGCAGGAAATTGGAAAAGATATCTAATTTGGAGTACTGCAAAGGGAGATGATGTGACTCTGGTAAACATGGCCAACATCCTGGAGTACTTGGCAGAGCTCTTCCACACAGGCCTGTCCTATTCTTCCATCAAGATACATGCATCAGCTATTTCAGCACAATATAGCTTGGATCCTCCTGTCTTCTCTCATCCCCTGCTCAGACAGTTTCTGAGAGGAATTAAAAATGTAAAACCTCCCAGGAAACCACCATTGCCAGCATGGGACTTTAACTTTGTGCTAGAAAAATTGACACTTCCTCCTTTCGAACCAGCAGCAACAGCAGAATTACAATACTTATCCCGGAAGACTGCTTTCCTGCTGGCAATAACTTCAGCAAGAAGGGTCTCTGAACTACAGGCATTAATGGCAGTACAACCCTTCCTGATCTTCCATCAAGATAGTGTCCATGAGAACAAATCCTACATTTATACCTAAGGTGGTATCCAGAGTGTCATTAAATCAGGCTATCCACCTACCTACATTCTTCCCAAACCACAGAACAGGGGAGAAAGACTTTTGCATACCTTGGATGTACACAGGCAGTTATGCTACTACCTGGACAGGACTAAGTCCAATAGAAAAACTGACCAGCTTCTGGTAGCATATGCCACAGGAAAGGAAGGAAAACCAATTTCAAAACAGACAATCTCCAAATGGATAGGAAATTGCATTAGATTTTGTTACTCCTACCATGGAAAGAAAACTCCAGAGAACATCAGGCCTCACTCCACAAGGGCTACAGCCACTACCACAGCTTTCTTACGAGGAGTGGCTACCAAGGACATTATAGAGGCTGCTACTTGGACCTCCGTGCATACATTTGCCAAGCATTACAATTTACCTTTATACTCTAGATCCCGAGCAGGTTTTGCCACTGCTGTTTTGCAAGGGATCCTAGCTACACCATAATCACTACTCTTTCCTCCTCCCCTTGTTTAGCTATGGTATTCTACCCATTTGTAAGGACTGCAGATGCATCCTTGAAGGACATAGTACAGTTTTGTACCTACCATAAATGTAGATGTCCGATAGGAATGCATCTGCAGTCAGGATTACCCACCCACCTTCCCCTCTGAGGTACTCCTAGGGTATTTGCCAGCCTTCAGCTAGCTTGGGGGGATCTATTATGGTGTATTTGTTTGTATATATGTACATACATGCTTATTTTTGTGTTTGCTCTCTACTATTTGGAATCATTGGCATTTATCCAAATTTAGCCTTCCAAGAGGGCACCTGGCATCTGGGGCAAGAAACACTGAGGAAAATGGCGTTGGCTGATGCCTTTATACCCGAATAACTGCAGCTATGACGTCGGGTGAAGTGCGACACCAGCCGAGGCCAGACCCAGACTTTGGAATCCGGCCGACCGAAGGGCTGCCTGACGACAGGACAACCCATTTGTAAGGACTGCAGATGCATTCCTATCGGACATCTACATTTATGGTAGGTACAAAACTGTACTTTCACAGAACAAAGCCCTGTCTTTTCAACCACCTCCTGCAAGCATGACTCTCACCACAGAGGTGTAGGACTATGCTTGGGGAGTGTGTCTAGATGGCAGGTGCATACAAAGGACTTGGAGCAACCAACAGATTCACCTGCACATAAATATGAAAGAATTGATAGCAGTCCAGCAGGCCTTGCTGGCTTTCAAGCATCTTTTCTCCTGGAACTCTTCTAGTCAGGACAGACAACACCACAGTCATGTGGTACATCAAGAAGGAGGGCAGGACTCACTCTTGCCCCCTGTGCAAACGAAGCATGATTCTATGGTCCATAGCCGCCTCCATGGGCCTACATTTGATGGCTCAGTTTCTTCCAGGCAGACAATACCTTGGCAGATCAGTTTAGCAGGCAGGTCCCGGATCCTCAAGTGGCAACTGAAAAAGACCGTCTTCCACATCATTCAGCATCTCCCCAGGTGGATCTAATCTCCGAACTACCGTCTCCTTCCAACTTTTTGCACCAGGGAACATCATGACAAAGCCTGGAGAGTGGATGCTCTGTCCTTCCCCTGAACACAGCTTTCAATTTATGCCTTCCCTCCTCTGCCTCTTCTTCCCAGAGTGCTGTTGAAGGTAAGGGATGAAAAACCAAGGGCCATTGTCATAGCTCCAGACTGGCCCAGACAAAATTGGTATCCACTGCTTTGCAGTCTCTCCCAGTCTCAGCCTTGGCATCTTCCCCTGATACCAGATCTCTTGGTTTGGGAAGAGGGAAAATTTCTACATCTTCAGACTTTGCATTTAGCAGCCTGGCTCGTAGTATGTCTATCTTAACAGGTGGTTGAGGTTATTTGTGAGGCCAGGAGGCCTAGCACTAGGAAATCTTACGCAGATAAATGGAAAAGATTCTGTATTTGGATGCAGGCTAGAGGGGAAGACTCTTCTCATCCCTCTCTTCCTCTTATTCTTGATTACCTGGCAGGCTTGCTTAATGGTAGCCTTTCCTTTTCAGTCAAGATTCATGCCTCAGCGATTTCTGCTTATTGTTCCTTTGAACATCCCATCTCACATCCTTTGAAGCAGTTCCTCAGGGGGGTTCGCAATTTAAAACCTCCCAGAAGGGCACCTACTACTGCTTGGGATCTTAATTTTTGTGCTGGAGAAACTTGCTCTGCCTCCTTTTGAACCAGCTGCCTCAGCTGATTTAAGGTTTCTTTCCTGGAAAACTGGTTTTCTCTTGGCCATTAATTCAGCTAGATGATTTTCTGAGCTGCAGGCCTTAATGGCAGTAGCCTTTTATCTTCCATGCAGATGGGGTTTCCCTTCGAACCAATCCTTCCTTTATGCCCAAGGTGGTTTCTAGCTGGACTCTTTATCTATCCACCTGCCTACCCTCTTTCCTAAACCTCAGAATAGAGGAGAGACTTCTGCACTCCCTTGATGTACATAGCTTCAATTTTATCTGGACAGGACTATAACCTTTCAGACGTCTGACCAGTTGGTCAGTTTTGCATCTAGAGTTCAGGGCAAGGCTATTTCTAAAAATCCAATTTCTAAATGGATTACCCATTGTATTCACTTTTGTTACTTGCAGCATGGCAAGGGACCTCCACAGAGTATCGGGACCCATTCTATTAGAGCAACTTCCACCTCAGCAGCTTTTTTTTTTCTTTCAAAATAGGTTTATTGTTTTAACATACAAGAGAAATATCATAATTTTATACAAGTAATTAAAAATATATATGATTATAACATTCAACAAAACAACTAAAGTATTTACAAAGACATCCACTACAATCAGATCAATTAAACTAAAATACCATGCTATTGAAATTAGGATTTTTTTAACAAATTTTGTAAATTGTCCCATACAATAAAATAAAGATGTTTTTCTAGTTGTTCTTGACCTAATTGTGTTTATTTCCATATGGCACACTATATTCATAACATTTTTAAATTCAGTGAACGAAGGAGGTGCATCTGAAATCCAATTTCTGGTTATTATTTTCCTAGCCACTGCTAGAATAGACCATAACAAGGGAAGCTTAACCTTTTTAACACTTTGAGGTACAGGTGTGTTGAATAATAGAAGAGATTTAGAAATAATGAAATTATCTGTAAAAAGAGCCTGCAAAAATTCATTAATTGACTTCCAGTATTCTTTCAATTTTATACAGTCATAAAACATATGAGCCCAGTCAGCATTAATTTCTACATTACATCTCTTACATAGATTATCTTTATTATTTATTTTATTCATCATCAAAGGTGTATAAAAAGATCTATGTAAAAATTTCCATGTATAAAGTCTCCAGACAATGGAAGACTTAGTTCTATAGGCAGATTCCAATATATATTGTTTATCTTGTTGATTTGGTGGGTCCCCAACTCAGCAGCTTTTTTGAGGTGTACCTATTAAGGACATCTGGAAGCAGCTACTTGGACTTCAGTTCACACTTTCACAAAGCATTGCAATTTACTTTTGTTTTTTAAATCCAGGGCTGGTTTGGCCACTGCAGTGTTGCAGGGCATCCTTACCAACCCTTAAATAGTGGGTATTCCTCCTCCCTTTGGGAATCGGCCCATTTTGTAGCGACTGCAGCACTAACATAGTACGGTCCTGTACGCTTACTGTAAATGTAGATGTTCGAGTGCATTCACTGTTGCAGTCCTGGATGATTGTGTTTCACTGTTGCAGTCATTACATTTGGGTAATCCTGCTGGCAGAGTGCCCTCAGCCGGCCTGAATTCCAAAGTCTTTGGTCCTGCGTTGGCTGCTGTTGCCCCTTCCCTGATGTCAGGTCGAAGGGGTATAAGCAGCAGCCGATGTCATTTTCTTCAGTCTTGCCGCGCGGTGCCCGAAGCAGAAGCAGTTCGCAGGTGCCGGTCGGCCGACTCCTGAGACAGATCCAAAGTCTTCAATAAAGCCAAGTACTCCGTTGGGGTAAACTTTTTTTTTCTTGCTCCAGACCGATGTCCGAAAAAGTTAATTGTATTTCTTAAGGAAAGCAAATACCTCATAAGGACTTTCATTCTTACTGTATTCCTTGCCTAGGCCCTGATCACAACATTACTGGTTGCCAGTTTTGTGCTAGATTTAACCAATGCACTGTTAAGCGTCGGTATGATTTTGCTTTAAACTATTTTGGACACCGGTTTAATTATTCAGAAATGTCATCAGATAGCCATCAGACTACCGGAGTTCACAAAAAATGCAAAGGAAAGAGACAACCGAGGCCCAAAACTGATGAAGCTTCTCCTAAGCCAGTTGCCGGTTCACCTGTTCTCAGTGAGGTGCTTTCGCAGCCCCTGATTCCCGCTACTTGAGTCGCAGACTGCTACTGACTCTCACGTGGAGTTGGCCATGCCGCTGGAAACTCAAGGTGTTGGAGCCTCGGATATTATCCCTTCAGATGGGTCCGGAGCAGCTGAGCAGGCACCGGCTTCTGAGGGTGTTTTCAAACCTAAACATCTTTACATCAAACCGACTTCAGCTTTACAGGCAAAGAAACCAACTCGAGCCACGTGGTCAGGCCTCTGCCCAAAAAACAGATGCTCAATGGCCAAAGACTTGATTACCTTGATCAGGGGTTCAAATCCCCCTCCTGATAAGAAGCCTAGGCAAGAGACTGACTATGAATCTTCTGATCAGGTTTCCATTTCTTCTGATTCCTTTACTGATCAGGAATATTCTCTTCCCCCTATGAGGATTCTGATGCTGAAGAATCTATACCTTCAGCTTCTCCTCCTGAGGACTATTCTTTTGGGGAAACCTTACATACCATGAGGGAGCATTTCCACTGGGAGAGCCAAGATTTTTCAGAATCTAAAAAGAGGCTCAGGGATTTCCTTTTACTACCTCAACACAAGCCACTAGCCATCCCATCTGTTATACATTGTAGATGTGTTTTCGGAGTCTAGTCTTACCCCAGACTCCTTACCTCTGCTCCTGTTAAGCCTGACCGATATTACAGGGTTTCTGATTCTCATAAATTACTTTTTAAAAACCCTGCTGCAGACCCAGAAACTATTTCTCTGGGTCCCAAAGGAGTTGAGGCTTCTGCTGCAAAAAACCCTAGCCCCTCTGACAGAGATTGTAGGGCACTGGATAGATGGGGAAAAAAGGTTTACACATCTGCTACCTTGGCTATAAGGGCCTTAAACTGTCAGTTTCATATGCTCAAATGTCAGCAACATGTCATGGCATTGCTTAAACAGAAAATGTTAAACTCCGAATGTGCAGAAAACAAGGAAATGCAGGATTTATTGCATGCAGCTGAACAAGTTGGAAAGCATACTTTGCAATGTGGATTTGATTCTTTAGAGGCCTCCTGCAGGGCCTGCAGTTACATGTTCTGTAATTAGGAGGCATGCTTGGTTAAAGGAACAAAACCTGCCTGATCATGTTTAAAGTCAAATTATTAGATGCACCTTTACAGCATGATACTTTGGTGTTAAGGCAGAAGTGTTAAAGAAATGGAGGACAAAGCTAAATCTTTGCAAACTGTCAAAGAATTTATTACAAGTACAGCCACCTAGGTTTAGCAGACACTGGCCAACAAAGAATTGGTCCTTTCCTGTGTCAGACATCAAAGGGGCAGATCCAGATGCCCTAGAGGCAGATCCCAGGCGCAAGGTTCATACCGCTCAAAGCAATGGGGTACTTCTACCTCCAAAGGTGAAGACAATTCACAACCATACAGGAAACAGTCCCAATGACTTCCCACTGCCTGCACCAAGCACTTCTCCTGGCAGCACCCTTAGGGGGAAAATTAGCACTTTTTTTTACAAAATTGGCACATTATAACCCAGGACAAATGGGTCCTAAATATGTCGCAAGGCTACAAGTTTCATTTCCATACCCTGCCAAAGGCAAATGGCTGGCCAGATATGCCAAATCAATTGGCAGAGGCACAAAAACAAGTCTCGTCCGTCATGGACATGGGGGCCATTCAAGTACCAGAACAAGAACAAGGATTTTTCTCAAGACTGTTCTTGTTACCCAGAAAGGACAAGGTCTGAAGGCCAATACTGGACCTATCTGTTTTAAACACATTCCTGGATATACCAAAATTCAAGATGTTGACTTTGCAGCAGCTTCTGCCCATGCTGGGCAAGAACGCTTGTCTTGTGACTTTAGACCTAAAAGAGGCATACCTGCATGTCCCAATCAGACAGATGCAGAAGATACCTCAGATTCAAGGCTGGCTCAATGCATTACCAATTCTCTGCACTGCCCTTTGGCTTATCTACTGTGCCCAGGGTCTTTACAAAGTGCCTGGCACCAGTAATTGCATTCTGCAGACAGAGGAATACAAATATATCCTTACTTGGACTGTCTAATTCAAGCAGAGAACAAGGACATTCTTCTACAGCATCTGGCGTTTGTGAAAAGACTTCTAACATGCCTAGGGTACACAATCAACGAAAAGAAATCAAAACTAGTACCAGATAATATTCCTGGGTGCAAGCTTAAATACAACTGCCCAGATGGCTTATCTCACGCCAGACAAAGGCAACTGACTACACATTTCAAAATGTTGGCAACAAAAGGCCCAGTTATCTGCAAGAAAAATTCTGCAGGCTTTGGGCTTCATGGCATCCTGCATCCTACTAATTCCATATGCAAGACTGCATATGAGGAAACTTCAGTGGTACCTAAAAAGTGTTTGGTCTCAACATTGCCACAACCTGTAGACTGATTATTCTCATTCCTTGCCTACAACAGGAGTTTCAATGTTGGGCAAAGGCTTGTCACCAAAACAAGGGACAGCCATTCACATTGCATCCAGCCAGGCAGACAAAACGGATGCATCAGATTATGGCTGGGGGGCCCACATGGCAGGAAGATGCATTCAGGACGCATGGACCTCAAACCAAATGCATCTACATATCAATCAATATGAGATGCTAGCAGTTGAAAATGCCCTGACAGCCTTCAAGGACCTACTTCATCCAGGACAACTACTGGTAAAGACAGACAACACCACGGTCATGTGGTATATAAACAAGCAAGGGGGAACACATTCTTACCCCCTTTGCAGACTAGCCATGACTTTGTAGGACACAGCATTGACTTACCAAGTACATCTGCAGGCACAATTCCTGCCAGGAAGGAAAAATACTCTGGCAGACAACCTAAGCAGAAAACTCATGGATCCCCACGAGTGGCACCTAAACCCACAAGTCTTCAGCATAAGAAAATGGGGATGCCCGGTCATAGACCTGTTTGTCTCCCCTCAAAACTACAAACTAAAAAGATTCTGCACAAGGATTTATCACAGACAAGCATGAAAAGTGGACACCCCATCTTTCAGCTGGAAAAAACTATCCGTATATGCATTTCACCCGCTGCCTCTCCTCCCCAAGGTACTCCTAAAGGTTAGACAGGAGAAGCCAAGGATACGGATTGCCCCAGACTGGCCCCGCCAGCATTGGTACCCAATTCTAAGGAGCTTGTCTCGATGCCCAGTTTGGACCTTACCTCAAATACCTCAGCTACTGTCCCAGCAAAACATTCAGATCCTACACAGCTAACTCAGAACTTTAAACCTGACAGCATGGCTAATAATGTAGTTATACAAAACACACCTCAGTAAAGTTGTGCTGGATGTCATTTTGGAAGCCAGAAGGCCTAGTACTAGGAAATCTTATGCTGGAAAATGGAACAGATTCTGTGCTTGGAACCAGGCACAAGGAACTGATACAGCTGTACCAAATATTCCTCATATTTTGCAATACTTAACTGAGATGCTGGACAAAGGCCTATATTTTTCATCTATTAAAATTCATGCCTCTGCCATTTTGGCTCATTTCAATGTAGAGCCACCAATCTTTTCTCATCCCTTATTAAAGTAGTACCTCAGAGGAGCCAAAATTTAAGACCCCCCCAAGGAGATCACCAATGCATGCATGGGACCTCAACTATGTCTTAGGAAAACTCACCATGCCTCCTTTTGAGCCAGTGGCTACTGTTGATATAAAGTTTTTATCTTGGAAAACAGCTCTGCTCGTAGCAATAACTTCTGCAAGACCTGCTTCAGAGTTACAGGCACTCATGGCTGTGGAACCTTTGATCATTTTTTTATCCAGACAAGGTCTCCGAGGACAAACCCAACATTTATGCCTAAGGTGGTGTCCAGTGTGGCTCTCAACCAAACCATTCACCTGCCAACCTTTTACCCAAATCCACAGAACAAGGGGGAGAGAATTCTGCATTCTTTGGACGTACACAGACAGCTTAGATTCTACTTGGATGGAACCAAAGTTTTCAGAAAGACAGCAATTACTAGTGGCATATGCTGCAGCATCACAAGGAAGAGCTATCTCAAAGCAGACTACTAAGTGGATACGCCAATTCATTTCTGCTGTGTACACCATGGCAAGCCAGTACCTAACGGCATTAGGCCATACTCAACCAGAGCTGCAGCCACTTCAGCCTTTCTCAGGGGAGTACCTGCCAAGGACATTTTAGATGCTGCTACTTGGAGTTCAGTGCACACATTTACAAAGCACTATCATCTGCCACTCTGCTCTAAATCCAGGGCAGGCTTGGCCACTCCAATTCTGCAGGGCATCATAGCCGCTCCTAATGCTGTTTTGCTCCAGCCTCCCAACCTTAGCTTTGGGACTCTACCCAAATGTAATGACTGCAACAGTGAAACACGAACATAGTACAGTTGTGTACACTTACCATAAATGTAGATGTTGGAGTGTATTCACTGTTGCAGTCCAGGTTACCCACCCGCCATCCCCCTTTCTTCTGATGGAACCTATCCTTCCTTCCTTTGATTTATACAACCTATGTGGTGCATTTGATCAGTTTATATTGGTGCATGTATTTATATATATATATATATATATATATATATATATATATATATATATATATATATATATACACTACTCTTTTAGGGGGCACCTGAAATCGGGGGCAAGAAAAACTAAAGAAAATGGCTTCAGCCGCATCTTTTATACCCCTGACGAGGAAGGGGCGATAGCAGCCGACGCAGGACCCAGGACTTTGGAATTCAGGCTGACTGAGGGCAACCTGCCAGCAGGATTACCCAAATGTAATGACTGCAACAGTGATTACACTCTAACATCTACATTTATGGTAAGTGTACACAACTGTACTTTTCACATGTTGTACCAGCAACATATTATGGAACTAATTAAGCAAAAAGTGTTGCTTCCAGATTGTACAAAAAATAGACTTACAAGAGTTGATGCATTCTGCAAATCAGGTTAGTAAACTTACTTTGCAGTGTGGTTTTGATGTCTTAGAAGCATCTTGCAGGGCTGCTGTCACTGGGTCTGTACTGAGAAGGCATGCTTGGCTGAAGGAACAAATTGCCAGACCATGTCAAAGCAAAATTACTAGATACTCCATTAAACCGTGAATGTTCTGCACAAAAGCAGACGTTCTTACAAAGATAGAGGAAAAAGATAAATCTATGCAAACTGTTAGAGATTTCTTACAGGTGCAGCCACCTAGATTCAGTAGGAATTGACCTAAATACTGGTCCTTTCCTCTCCTTTCCAGGCCTTCAGTCCCAAACCCAGGGGCAACAGACCACTGAGACTATAGATCTCTGCATACCCAGAGACTGAACAATGGAGTGCTCCCACCTCAAAACCAGGGAGTGGTAAGCCACCCCCTTATGGAAAAAGTTCACAATGACTTCTCTGTCATGCTTCCCAGCCATGCCCAAGTACTTGCACTCCTAGGAGGAAAACTCGCCCTGCATGCAAAAAACTGAATGTCCATTACCCAGGACTAAGCATTGCAAACATTGTATCCCAGGGGTACTGATTCTACTTCCACTCACTGCCAACCCCAAGCGGGTTGCCAGACCTTCCTCCAAACCAGTGGACAGCATCTCAAAAGCAAGTACTTTCCCTCCTCAGTATCAGGGCTATTCAACCTGTTCCAATAGAGCAAAGGGCAGGGTTTCTACTCCAGACTTTCCTGGTGCCCAGAAAAGAGAGCGGTTTGTGCCCTATCCTGGATCTGTCGATTCTCAACACCTTCCTGGTGGTCCCAAAATTCAAAATGCTTACACTGCAACAGCTTCTTCCTATGTTAGCCAAGGATGCCTGGCTAGTCACCTTAGCCTTAAAAAACTTATCTGCGCATCCCCATAACTGAATCTTGCAGGAAATATCTGTTTCAGGGCAGGCTGTATGCGCCATCAGTTCTCTACTCTTCCCTTTGGCTTATCTTCTGCGCCCAGGATATTCACAAAGTGCATGGCTCCAGCCATTGCATACTGTAGGCAGAGAAATATTCAAATTTACCCATACTTGGATGATTGCCTGAATCAGGCAGACAGTCAGGAACTGCTACTTCAGCACCTGGCATTTGTAAAGACTCCTAACTTCTCTGGGGTACACCATCAGTGAAAAGAAATCACAACTGGTGCTCAGCCAAAAGATTATATTCCTAAAAGCAAGCTTGAACACAACTTCCCAGAAGGCATTCCTCACTCCAGAAAAACAGGTTTATTTGACAAACTACTCCAAACTAATGGCCACCAAGCCCCAAGTATCTGCAAGAAATGTACTGCAAGCCCTAGGGTTCATGGCTTCATGCATTCTACTAAATTCCATATGCAGTACTGCATATGAGGAAACTTCAATGGTACTCAAGTCTCTGGTGTTAACATTCTCAGGACATGGAAACAGTGATTCCTATCATTCTTTGTCTAAGGGCAGAAGAGTTCCTTTGGTGGGCAGAGGCATGCAACCGCAAGGGACTTCCTTTCACTCAACCCCTTGCCGCCCAAACTGTGACAACAGATGCATCAGACTGCATGGGGGGTCTCTCATGGCAGGCAAATGCATTCAAGGCAAATGGAGCCCAGGAAAATATTCCCCTCCATATCGATCAAAAAGTAATGTTAGCTGTACAGAATCCTCTGACAGCCTTCAAATACCTTATCCTTCCAGGACAATTCCTGACAGACAACACCACAGAAGTGGTACATAAACAAGAAGGGGGGAACTCATTCCTACCCGCTCTGCAGGTTAGCCATGGCCATGTGGAACACAGCCTTGAGCAACCAAGTGCACCTGCAAGTTCAATTCCTGCCAGGCAAACAAAATTCACTGGCAGATGACCTGAGCAAAAATCTACTGAACCCACATGAGTGGAAACAGGAACTTCTAATCCGCAGGTGGGGAACAGCAGAGGTGGACATCTTTGCCTCCCTCTAAAACCAAAAAATTGAGAATTTTGCACCAGAAATCCTCATAGCAAAGCATAGACAGTTGATGCCCTATCCCTTACATGGGAAAACTTCTCAATTTATGCCTTCCCCCTCTGCCCCTCCTCTCAAGTACAACTCGAGATCAAACAGCAGATACCAAGGACATTCCTTATTGCCCCAGACTGGCCATGCCAGTACTGGTACCCACTCCTATGCAGTCTGACAGCAGTGCCACCCTGGTGCCTACATCAGATCCCCTCCCTGCTGTCCCAGCAGGAGGGACAGATTTTGCATCCACAGCTGCAAACCCTGAACCTTGCAGCCTGACTTATGCCCTGAATATACACCACCAGCAACCCTCAGAAAACAGGTACTGGACATCATCCTTGAGGCCAGAAGGCCTAGTACTAGGAAATCCTAGATCCTACTCCCTAAACAAAAAAATCCTTGTTTCCTGCCTTTTCTGAGCTATAATAGTCCAGATTTCAGGTTTTGCTGAATTCTGGGCTTTGGTATAAGTTCCTGTATTGCCCATATCCTTACTTGGATAGAAGGAAGTTTCTCTGTTCACCAGTAGTGAGAGTGGGGAGCTTTGAGCAGCCTGTCTGTCCCTGGAGGAGTAGTCTCAGCCCGGAAACTAGTAGTTTATTGGCTGTTTTGGGCTAATTCCTAGCTCTTTCAAGTTTTCTGCCTTAAAACCCGCTTTTGCGTGATTATGAGCGGCGTCGTTTTAACAGTTTTAAACTTTTCCTGGCTCCACAAAGTCTGCTCTTCAAATTTTCCCTTAGAACTACTAAAACTGTCAAGGAAAGCACCCTACTTTCCTCTTACAGTCCAATTACTCTAGCTTCTCAGTAAACACAAACTATAAGCACTTACCCCTCGTACAAAACAGTAATAGGCTCCTGATTTTCCCACAAATATTTAAAACTCTCCAGGCATGTCCATAGCGCAGTTGGTCATACTCTCCAGTCCAGCTGGTGAACCTGGGAATCCTGATTCAATGTTACAATTGCCTCATGTACACAGACAACCCCCCTCATCCTCCCATCAACCTCTAATGTATGCGAGAGATGCAACTATACAGCCAAACTGGAGGCTAAGCTCTCTCAACCCAAGACTGGTGATGCCAGTCAGGAGAAGGTAAACACACGTACCTCAAAACCAGTATCACACAGACTAATCACACCTGAAAACCTGACACAAACCCACAAAGACATACTCGGAGGCTCTAAATAAAAGCTTGCCAAAACAGCAGAGACCACCTAAGCAGACACACAAGCACTCACTACCCAACATTAACCATCCAAATACCACACAGTGTGCCACAGTCACAGTCCTTAAGGCAAAACGACACCCCTAATACACTAGTAATAGGTGAATCTATCGTCAGGCACACTGACGTCCCACTCACCAGACTGAACAAAGAGAAGGTCACTAAGTTGCCTGTCGGGTGCCAGGATCTGCCACATAACTCAAGCACTCAGGTCACTACACAGCAAGTACAAATACGACTGTCATTGTCCATGCTGGTGTGAATGACTTGAGATGTACCTCCCTGGACTACATGAAGAGAGACATAGAGGAGCGCTCTGTTCATGTAGCCCAGGCTGGTATGACCCTGAGTAGCATCCTGCCCTCACCTAGAATGATGCCACAGTATAGAGACAAAATGATTGACTTCAACAATTGGCTAAGCTACTGGTGTCATTTAAAGGGGATCCAGTGTCTGTCAGCCCGGGATGACATACTAGACAAGCCACGTTACTTCATCAGGGATGGCTTGCACCAGTCACCCCTGAGCTTTCAAATATTGGCCAACGCTCTTGCCACCCCCATAGTGCCTTTTTTTATGCAAGGCTCAAAAGACAAACCCACCTCCTTAGACAATACAAAGAATAAAATACTAAGGGTAATGCTACTCAACGCCCGAAGTCTAAACCTAATGATGCACGCACTCCTCAGTATGGAGCAAATCGATATCTGTACAGTGACAGAAACCTGGTTCAAAGCTCCTGAGAGCACCCCAGCATTACCAGGATTCAATTCATATCACACTTTTTGGCCACAAAACTCGGACAAAAACACCAAGGGGGAAGGGGGTGTATCCATCTTCATCAAGGACACCCACATCTCCAGAATAGTGGCATTACTTGAAACATTAGAACCAATTCATGTGCAACTAACAGTGGGCAAAACTGCCTTCCAAGTCATAGCCTGCTATAGATCACACTCTGACTCAGGACCCACATGCGGCCTTCTGAGAACACTAGAGAATATGAAGATCCTACCAAACACCATAATATTGTGGGACTTCATCTACCCAAACATCGACTGGGTAAAATACTAGAGTCTAAACTCATTTGCCCAACAGTTTCTAGAATTCAACTCAAATGCCATGGAACAACTAGTCACTGTTCCTACAAGAGGGGAAAATACATTAGACCTAGTCATTACAAGCATAAGGGATCAAAGTTCCACACTGGAGGTAAATCCCTCGTTGGTAAGATCGGACCAAAAACTGATCACAATAGACATCCACATCCCAACCCCACCCCTAGCCAAGGAAACCACAGTAAAAAACCTCTCAAAAACAAACTTCACTCTCCTCAAGACAGAAGTAGGAAGCTTCAAAGCCCCCGAGAAATTGGAAAATGTTACCCAAACTGCAGAATCCTATACGAACGCACTCTATATGCACCTACAGGAATGCATGGATTGTGCCATCCCAAGTAAAACCAAGGCTCACTACTCCAAAAGTAGGAAACCAGTCTGGTGGACCCCAACCATAAACGAGCTATACAACAAAAGGAGGGGACTACTACATGACTGGGCCAAAACCCTAAAAGGGAAGGCATCCCTGATCAGTATTGGCAAGAAACTTCGCTCCACCATAAAAGCCTCAAAGGCAAACTTCGAAAGAAAAATTGCCAAAGGCTCCAAAGATAATAACAAGGCATTCTTCAGTTACATCAGGAACCTGGGAGGAAACACCCAGATCTGCTCGGAGCTAGTACAAAACGGCACAAAATACACGGAACCTACTTTGCCAACATTCTAGATGACAGGTTCAGTGCAAACTTTACCCCCCCCCCCAAAAGGGCCTGTGTCTATCCCAGATGAATATAGTCCCCCAGCTATCTCAGACACACAGGTAAAAGCATCCCTCTCCAAAGCTAAAAACGCAACGTCTATGGGACTGAATGGAATACCGGGCTGCGTCCTGCACGAGCTCCAAGAAGAACTAAACCCTCACTTAAATTCACTATTCCAACTCAGCCTTAAAACAGGTTATGTACCCAAGGAATAGCGTACAGCAACAGTGATACCTCTCCACAAGGGTGGCCCCGCAAAGGATCCTGGGAACCATCGCCCCATAAGTCTGACTAGCCTAATTTGCAAGAAAAATTGCCAAAGGCTCCAAAGATAATAACAAGGCATTCTTCAGTTACATCAGGAACCCTACGGGAACCCAGACACCGCTGGAAGGGCCTAGTACAAACAAAACGGCACAAACCAACACGGAACCTACTTTGCCAACATTCTAGATGACTGGTTCAAAGCCGGTTCCCCCTAAAAAAGGGCCCAGTGTGTCTCTCCCCCCATAGTATATAGCCCCCCAGCTATCTCAGACACAAGCAAGCATCCTCTCCTCTACAGCTACCACCCTAAAAAAAAAAAACTAAACTATATGCCTGCCAATGCAACAAAATCTCAAAAAAAAAAAAAATACGCTTTCGAAGGCCCTTCTCAGTATGGATCGGATCGATGTCTGTGCCTGTGACAAAACCACTGAGAGCACTCCTAGAAGAGCTTGGCTATGCCCTTTTACCATCATATCATGCCCGCCGGCCCCAAAATCAAAGGAGGGATCCATACCATTCATATCCCACACCACCCAAAGACACCCCTCTATCAAGACTGCAAGGACCATCCAGATGCATCCAAGATAGGCCGGAGCAAATTAACCTGTAGGCAAGACTGCTCACAAATTGCCCTCACACACCCTCACCCTCCTCAACTCCTCACACTCATGGCCTTCCTGAAAACACTAGAGACCAGTGAACTATCAGACTTCACCCATCATATATAGGGCACCAACACTATAGACCCAATTTACACCAAACACTACTCCAAACAAAATATAAACAAAAGTTCCATGAATTCAAATGTCACTGGAATGCTCATGAACAAAATCACACCATCCCAAAGATCAGAACACACATGGGACAGGTGAATCACGAACATGGGGCACAATGTTCAACTAATGAGACTGGAGATCTGGTGAGATCACTGGACTGACTAATCTCACCCCCAAAAGGCTATGAACCTATCATTATGGATCTCATAAATAAAGATATCAGGGACCTCCAGACACTGGGCCCTACCCAGTTCGGTTTTGTTAAAGGCAGATCTTGCCTCCTAAACCTGGTTGACCTTTTTTGAAACGGTCACCAAAGCCATAGATGAGGGAAAGGCAGTCCACACTGCCTATCTGGACCTCGCTAAGGCATTTGACACAATACCTCACTCTGGAATCATAAACAAACTAACCAGCTTAAACATCAACCCATATGTCACAAGATGGGTTGCAAACTGGCTTATGGATAGAACGCACGTGGTCAGGGTTGGAAGTGCCATGTCCGACACTAAACCTGTTATAAGTGGAGTCCCACAGGGCTCAGTCCTGGGGCCCCTCTTGTTCGGTATATACTTCTCCGAAGTACAGGCCAGCACAAAAGGACTGTGGCTTACCAAGTTTGCCGATGATTGCAAACTGGGAGCCATAATAGACTCCCCGGCCGACACTCATCCTCCAAAAGAGTCTTACGGAGACAGATGCCTGGTGTCAAAGCCATGGCCTCAAACTTAATGCCAAAAAATGCATAGTCATCCCATTTGGGAAAAACAAGGTGCCCACTAATTACCACATAGGAGGGTAACCTACTAAGTACAGAAGTAATTTGGGATCTGGGGACCCAGGTGGATAGCAACCTCTCCTTTGACAATCACATTGCCAAAATAGTCAGAAAATCCTTCTATATTGCCTATCTTATAACTAAAGGGTTCTTGTCTAGATCTAGAGAGGTTATTGTGTCCCTATACTCATCAGACCCATAATAGAGTACAATGCCCCATTTGGGATGTACCTTACCCGGCACCTGCAGCAGCTGGAGAGACCGCAAAAGTTCCTTACCAAAAGGATCCTGGGCCTCAAACAGTTGCCCTATGCAACTAGGCTAAAGAAACTACAGCTCTACTCAGTTGCTTGCCGCCTGCTCAGAGGCAACCTCTGCCTGACGTACAAGGCCAACCCAGAATTAATGGACATGCTCCACCTTAAAAAAAAACAAACATCTATTAGAGTCGCACGCTCCTTGGACTTGAACCTCAGCACACCAATAAATAGGACATGCTGGAGGGATAGATTCATATCCCAAAGGCTTCCCACACTCTGGAATAGAATCCCAATTCACATAAGACAAAGCCCCTCGCTGGCCCTCTAAGAGAAATCTTGAGTGGATGGGAAACTGCAGGTTTGCTAATGGGATCACTCCAGTTGGTGTTACTGGACAGAGGCTCGAAGTTGAATTATAAGGGTGGAGAGAGCCAAACACATTTTCGGCTAGGCTTATAAATGCCCTAGGGCAGATAGCCTAGTATAAACCTGTGAACCAAGTGGAAAAGATATTGTTCTTGGAGCCAGTCTCAAGGAAAGGACACAGCCATGCCCACCTTACCTCAAATCCTAGGTTACCTAGCAGAGCTGCTTCACAGAGGCCTGTCCTTATCAGTTAAGATTCATGCCTCTGACATCTCAGCTCATTACAACACTGAGCGCCATCTCAGCTCATTACAACACGGAGCCACCTCTCCTCACCCTCTCAAACAGTTCCTGAGTGGAGCTAACAATTTAAGGCCCCCGAGGCGAGCTCCCACCCCTACCTGGGACCTTCTCTTTGTACTAGAAAAGCTCACACTCCCACTTTTGAGCCTGCTGCTGCTGCAACAGTTAAAATTCCTCACTTGGAAAACGGCCCTACGTCTAACCATCACTTCAGCAAGAAGAGTGAGTTACAGGCACTAATGGCTATGGAACCCTTCATTATTTTCCATGCTGACAGGGTTTCCCTCAGGACTAACCCGTCATTTATGCCCAAGGTGGTATCCAGTGTGGCTTTAAACAAATGCATCCATTTACCAACCTTTTTCCCTAATCCTCAGAATAAAGGGGAAAGGATCCTGCACTCCGATGTGCACAGACAGCTCAGGTTCTACCTTGACAAGACTAAACCTTTCAGAAAATCTGATCAGCTGCTAGTCAGCTTTGCTACAGGGGCAGGCGACGCCATTTCAAAGCCAACCATTTCCAAATGGATAGCACACTGCATCCATTTCTGCTACAAACACCATGGAAAAACCTACCACTTACCCCACAGAGGATCAGAACTCATTCCACTAGGGCTACCTCAACCTCTACAGAATTTCTCAGGGAAGTCCCTACCAGGGACATTCTGGAGGCTGCAACCTGGAGATGTTCTTCGTGTTTCACTGTTGGTCATTACATTTGGGTAATCTGCTGGCAGGTTGCCCTCAGTCGGCCTGAATAAAGTCTTTGGTCCTGTGTCAGTTGCTGTCTCCTCTTCCATGATGTCAGGGGTATAAAACATGCAGTCGACACCATTTTAATCTGTCTGTCTTGCTGTGCGGTGCCCGAAGCAGAAGCAGTTGGCAAGTGCCGGTTGGCCGACTCGTGAAATTTTCATATTAGAGTTTCAGAACCGAAGCGTTCAAAGTAAAGACAAGTACCCCGTTGGGGAAACTTTTTCTTGCTCCTTACTGATGTCAGTAAAAGTTAATTGCATTACTTGTGGGAAGCAAATACCTCATAAGGATTTTCATTTGTACTGTTTTCCTTGCCTAGGCCCTGATCACAACGTGCCTTGCTGTCGGTTTTATTCTAAATTTAACCAACGCACTATTAAGTGTCTGTATATTTTTGCTTCTAAATATTTTGGTTCAAGATTTAACTACCCTGAAATGATGTCAGTTAGCAATCTGACTACCAAAATTCACAAAAAACGCAAGGAAAAAGACCATCTAGGTCCAAAACCGACTAAGCTTCTCTGCCAGTCGCCGGTACTCAGTGAGGTGTTTTCGCAGCCCCTGATACCCGCTACTTTTGAGTCACAGGCCTCTACCGGTCTGGTATGCCATGAGATTCGCAAAGTATTGAACCTGCAGATGTCTGTCCCTTGGATAGGTCCGGAGCCTCTGAGCAGGCATCGGCTTCTGAGGGTGTTTTCAGGGCTCAACGGTTTTACATTAAACGGACGCCAGCAACAAAAATAAGGTCAAAAACAACTTTTATGTCTAAAAAAAGATGATCAAAATGGCTGAAGACCTTGTTACCTTGATCAGGGGTTTCCAACCCAACCCCCCCCCCCCCCCCCCTGCTAAGAGGCCTAGGCAAGGCACTGATTATGAATCTTCAGATCAGGTTTCCATTTCTTCTGATTCCTCTTCTGATCAGGAATTTTCTATTCCACCCGATGAGGATTCTGATGGAGGAATCCATCCCATCTGCATCTCCTCCCGAGTATTACCCTTTTGGAGAGACTCTGCATACTTTAAGGGAACATTTTCACTGGGAGAGTCAGGACTTCTCTGAATCAAAAAGGCTTAGGGATTTCCTTCTTCCTCAGCATAGGCCTTTGGCAATACCTCCTGTATTAGACATTGTTGATGTGTTCTTGGAATCAAGCATGGCTCCTGATTCCCTGCCTCCGGCTCCTAGTAAGCCAGACAGATATTACAGGGTTCCTGACTGGCACAAATTTCTTTTCAAAAATCCTGCTGCTGATCCTGAGACTTTCTCAGGGTCCCAAGGGTGTTAAGGCTTCTACAGTCAAAAATCCTACCCCTTCTGATAGAGATTCCAAGGCGCTGGATAGATGGGGTAAGAAGGTTTATACGTCTGCAGCCTTGGCAATCAGGTCTTTAAACTGCCAGTTTCATATGCTTAAATATCAACAGCATGTTATGGGCTTACTGAAACAGAAAATGATTATTTCTGATTGTGTGGAAGAGTTACAGGATTTATTGCATTCAGCAGAGCAGGTTGGCAAGCATAATTTACAATGTTATTTTGATTCCTTGGAGGCCTCTTGTAGGGCCGCCATTACTGAATCTGTGATTAGAAGGCATTCATGCTAAATTGTTGGATGCCTCTTTGCAGCATGATACTCCGGTAATAAGTCAGAAAAGGTTTTAAAGAAAATGGAAGACAAAGCTAAATCTATACAAACTGTAAAAGATTTCTTGCAAGTGCAGCCACCCAGGTTCAGTAGGCACCGGCCTACTAAAAAATGGTCCTATCCTGTGTCCAACAGAGCCACTCAGGGCAAACCCAGGTGCTCAAAAGGCTCCAGATATTAATCACAGGGTACTTACAGGTCAAAGCAATGGGGTGCCTCCACCTCCAAATCTGGAGGAAACAAAGCACAACCCTACAGTAAGCAGTCTCAATGACTGTCCTCTACCATCTCCAAGCACTTGTCTTTTGGCAGACCCCTTGGGGGGGAAACTAGCACTTCATGCTCAAAATTGACAGTTAATTACCCAGGACTAGTGTGTATTAAACATGTTTCATTTCCATACTTTGCCAATTCCAAACAGCTGGCCGGATCTGCCACAAAACCAGTAGGCAGAGGCCCAGAAACAAGTCATGTCCCTTGTGGATATGGGGGCTGTTCAACCGGTACCAGAAAAGGAAAAAGCACAAGGATTTTATTCAAGACTTTTCCTAGTACCCAAAAAAGACAATTCATGGTGTCCAATACTGGACTTATCGATTCTGAACACATTCCTGGACATTCCAAAATTCAGAATGCTGATTTTACAACAGCTACTGCCTATGCTAGGCAAGAATGCTTGGTTAGTAACTCTAGACTTGAGGCATACCTGCATATCCCAATAAGGGAATCGTGCAGAAAGATACCTTCTTCAAAGCAGGTCTTTTGCATTACTAATTCTCTGCACTGTCCTTTGGCTTACCTACTACGCCCAGGGTCTTTACAAAGTTCCTGGCACCAGTAACTGCATTCTGCAGACAAACATTCAAATTTATCCTTATCTGGATGATTCTCATTCAAGCAGAGGACAAGGACACACTTAAACATCTGGTGTTTGTAAAAATGCTTGTAGCATGCCTAGGGTAAACCATAAATGAAAATAAATCACAACTGGTACCCTCTCAAATTACATTCCTGGGTGCAAGCTTGAATACAACTGCCCAGATAGCTTACCTCATGCCAGACAAAGGCAATTGGCAACGTACTTCAAACAAGTGACAACAAAAACCCAGCTATCTGCAAGACCAATTCTGCAGGCTTTGGGGGATCATGGCATCCTGCATTCTACTAATTCCATATGCGAGACTGCATATGAGGAAACTTCAGTGGTACCTAAAAAGTTTATGGAGTCAACATTATCACAGCCTGGAAACAATGATTACTCTCATTCCCTGCCTTACAACAGGAGTTTCTTTGGTGGGCAGAGACATGTCACCAAAACAGGGGACTGTCATTCACTCTACCCCCTGCCACCCAAACCCTAACTACAGACAACAGACTATGCTTGGGGGGCCCACCTGGCAGGGAGATGCATTCAGGGCAAATGGAGCCCAAACCAAATGCAGCTGCATATCAACCAGAAAGAAATGCTAGCTGTTTAGAATGGTTTGACAGCCTTCAAGGACTTCCTTCATCCAGGACAACTACTGATAGACTGACAACACCACAGTCATGTGGTACATAAGCAGGGGGGTACATATTCCTACCCCCCTTTGCAGACTAGCCATGGCCTTGTGGAACACAGCCTTGACTTACCAAATAAATCTTCAAGCTCAATTCCTGCCAGGAAAGCAAAATACTCTGGCAGGCGACCTAAGCAGAAATCTTATGGACCCGCACAAATGGAAACTGGATCCACAAATCTTCAGCATGATCACACAGAAATGGAGGAGTCCAGACATAGCTTTGGGGAGAGGCAAATAGATCTGTCAGTTGGACAAATTCTGCACAAGAACTCATCATAAAGCATGGAAAGTGGATGCTCTATCCTTCAGCTGGAAAAACCTATCAGTCTATGCCTTTCCCCCTCTGCCTCTACTCTCCAAGGTCTTACTAAGTCAGACAGGAAAAACCAAAAATGATACTTATTGCTCCGGACTGGCCTCGCCAGCACTGGTACCCACTTCTAAGGAATGTCACACTTTCCTCTGTGGTACTTGCCTCAAACACCTCATCTACTGTCTCAGCAGAACTAGCAAATTCTGCACACTCGGCTCCAAACTCAATCTTGCAGCATGGCTAATCAACTAAGTCAAACCACATCTCTCAGTAAACCTGTGATGGATGTCATTTTGGAAGTCAGAAGGCCTAGTACTAGAAAATCTTATGCTGATAAATGGAAGAGATTCTGTGCTTGGAACCAAGCACAAGGAATAGACACAGCAAAGCCCAATATTCCTCAGATTTTACAGTACTTAACTGAGATGCTTAACAAGGGCCTATCTTTTTCTTCAGTAAAAATCCATGCCTCTGCCATCTCGGCTCATTACAACACAGAGCCTCCCCTATTTTCTCATCCACTGCTTAAACAACATCTCAGAGGGGCCAAAAATTTAAGGCCTCCCAGGAGAACACCAACTCCTGCATGGGACCTCAGTTTTGTGCTGGAAAAACTCACCCTTGCCTCCTTTTTGAACCAGCAGCTACTGCAGATATAAAATTTCTAGCTTGGAAGACAGCTTTTCTTTTGGCATTCACTTCAGCAAGAAGGGTTTCAGAACTACAGGCTCTCATGGCAGTGGAGCCTTTCAATATATTTTACCCAGACAAGGTGGCCCTCCGGACCAATCCTCCTTTTATGCCTAAGGTGGTATCCAGTGTGGCTCTTAACAAAACTATTCACCTGCCAACAATTTTCCCAAATCCACAGAACAAGGGGGAGCAGATTCTGCATTCATTGGATGTACACAGTCTTAAGATTCTACTTAAACAGGACAAAATCTCAGTCTGAGCAACTACTGGTAGTATTTGCTGCAGGATCAGAGGGGAAGGCTATATCAAAGCAGACTATTTCTAATTGGATAAGCCACTGCATTTGTTTCTGCTGTTTGCACCATGGTAAACCTATGTCCAAGGGGATCTGATCCCTTTTCACCAGAGCTGCCTCTGCAGCTTTTCTCAGAGGGGTCCCAACCAAAGACATTCTAGAAGCTGCTACTTGGAGCTCTGTTCATACGTTCACAAAGCATTATCATTTACCTCTCTTCTCTAAATCCAGGGCAGGCTTTGCCACTGCAGTCCTGCAGGGCCTTATAGCTGCTCCTAATGCTGTTTAGTTCCATCCTCCCATCCATAGCTTTAGGATTCTACCCAAATGTAATGACCAACAGTGAAACACAAAGAACATAGTACAGTTGTGTACACTTACCATAAATGTAGATGTTTGAGTGTAGTCACTGTTGCAGTCCGGGTTACCCACCCGCCATCCCCCATTCTATACCTTCTCTTTCCTTCACTATACTCAAAAGCCTTTGTGGTGTATTTACTTTTAGTTGAAGGTAAATTTTATGATGTTCTTCGTGCATACAGCTGCAGTCATAACAGATGGGTTATCCTGCCGTCAGGTGGGTCCTCAGTCGGCCGAATTCCAAAGTCTAGGTCCGGCGTCAGTTGTCGTCGCTTCTTCCCTGATGTCAGTGCGGCAGGGGTATAAAAGAGGCAGCCAACGCCATTTTCTTCAGTCTTTCTTGCCGCGCGGTGCCCGAAGCAGAAGCAGTTCGCAAGTGCCGGTTGGCCTGCTCCTGAGATTTACAAAAGTATTTCAGCCAAAGTCTTGAAAGCTAAGTACCCCGTTGGGGAAACTTTTCTTGCCTCAGACCGATGTCAGACAAAGTTAATAATTGCATTTCATGTGGGAAGCAAATACCGCATAAGGATTTCCACTCTTTCTGTATACCTTGCTTAGGCCCAGACCACGACGTCTCGGCCTGCCATTTTTGTGCTAGATTCAACAGACGCACTATTAAGCGTCGGGCAGAGTTCGCCCTTCACTTTTTTGGCAAAAAATTGAATTGTCGGATAGTCCGACTCCAGTTTTTAGCAAAAAATGCAAAGATAAGGACAGACATACGAGGTCCGCACCACCTACTGAAACCACGCTAAGGTAGACTACCGGTTCTCCAGTACTCAGCGAGGCACCTACGCAGCCCCTGAGTACCGATGACAATGCATTACGGGTGTCTTCAGTACCCGAGGTTGCAGGCTCCTCTGCACCCATTCCTACTACAGATACCGACGCTACTCCTGGCGGGGAAACTCAGAATTTAGACAGGCCTGCCATTTCTTAAGGGGTCTCCAGGCCTTCCTCCTTCTCTGTTAAAGCCTTCACTAAATCTAAAACTGCCATGAAACCCAAAAGACAGGTTCCTCAGACACCCTCTTAAGGCACCATACCTAAAAAAACAGATGCTTAAAATGGCTGAGTACTTGATTACTCTTATCAGGGGTTCTCAACCCCCCTCTGACAAAAGGCCCAGATTAGAGGAAGACTATCCTTCCTCAGCTCAAGCTTCTTTTACCTCGGAACTATCTGAGGACCAGGATTATGCCTATTCTCCATTCGAAGACTCTCATGCAGAGGAGTCCATTCCCTCGGTCTCCCCCCCTGAGGACTTCTCTTTTGGGGAAACCCTGCATACATTGAGGGAACACTTTCACTGGGAAGGCCAAGATTACTCCGATTCCAAGAAAAGGCTCGGGGAATTTCTTCTGCTCCCCCAGCATAGGCCTCTGGCTATACCTTCTGTTTTAGATATATTGGATGATGTGTACACAGAAGCCAGCCTTAACCCTGATTCTTTGCCTCCAGCTCCTGTTAAACCAGACAGGTATTACTGGGTTCCTGATTCTCACCAGTTCCTATATAAAAGCCATACTGCTGACCCAGAATCTATTTCACAGGGTCCCAAGGGAATTAAGGCCTCTACTGCCAAAAACCCATTACCTTCAGAGAGAGATTCCAGAGCTTTAGAAAGGTGGGGAAAAAGGTGTACACCTCGGCCACTTTAACCATGAGGGCATTAAACTGCCAGTTCCATATGTTAAAGTATCAACAGTTTTTGATATCTCACCTGAAAAGCAAGATGACACAACCAGAACAACCAGATTTAAGAGTTGCAGGATGTGTTGCATGGTGCAGAGCAAGTGGGTAAACATACCTTGCAGTGTGGTTTTGATGCTTTAGAGGCCTCATGTAGAGCTGCTGTTACGGGTTCTGTTATACATAGGCATGCTTGGCTCAAAGAGCAAACCTTACCAGATCATGTCAAAGCTAAATTATTAGATGCACCTCTTCAAAAAGATGTATTGTTTGGTGTTAAAGCTGAGGAGGTGCTAAAGAAAATGGAGGAAAAAGCGGTATCAATGCAAACAGTGAAAGATTTCCTGCAGGTACAGCCTCCACGTTTCAGCAGAAACTGGCCTTCAAAAAATTGGTCCTTTCCAGCCATGGACAGACCTTAAAGGGGCAGATACAGGTGTCCAAGGGGTAGAGGGCAACCCCAAGGATCTTTCAGAGCCAGACAGTGGCAAGCACCAACCCGAAGAGGTGGAGAAAATAGATCACAGTCTTTTAGAAAACAGACACAATGACTCCCCCCTACACCTGCCAAGCAAAACTTTAATGGCAGCACCTTTGGGCGGAAAACTGACATTATTCTCAAAAAATTGGCATATTGTTACAAAAGACAAATGGATTCTGGACATTATAGACAGAGGCTACAGGTTCCAATTTCACACCCTTCCAAAAATGAGGCATGCCAAACCTGCCACAAAATCAAAGGGCAGAGGCACAAAAACAAATTTCAGCTCTCATGGACATGAAAGCAATTCGAGGTACCTGCAAAAGAGCAAGGTCAAGGGTTTTATTCCAGACTATTCCTGGTACCAAGGAAGGACAAAGATTGGAGACCTATCTTAGACCTATCCATCCTAAACACTTTTCTACAGGTGCCAAAATTCAAGATGCTCACATTACAGCAGCTCCTTCCCATGCTGGGCAAGGAGTCTTGGCAGGTAACATTGGACCTCAAGGAGGCATACCTGCATGTCCCTATCAGACAAGATTGCAGAAGATACCTCAGATTTCTTGCAGGTTCAACCCATTACCAATTCTCTGCATTGCCCTTTGGCTTATCTACTGCACCCAGAGTGTTTACGAAATGCCTGGCATCAGTAATCGCCTTCTGCAGACTACAAGGGATACAAATCTACCCATATCTGGACTGCCTGATGCAAGCAGACAGCAAGGACATACTACTGCAGCACCTGGCATTTGTAATAAAACTATTGAACTTCCTGGGATAGTCAACAAAAAGAAATCAAAACTAATACCCTCTCAACAAATAATTTTCCTGGGTGCCAGCTTGGATACAACCGCCCAGATGGCCTACATCACGCCAGACAAGCAAGGGCAGCTGTCTCAATACTTCAGAAAAATGGCAACTTACACCAGACTAACTGCAAGGAAAGTCCTGCAGGCTCTGGGATTTATGGCATCTTGCATCCTACTAATCCCATGTGCAAAGCTGCATATGAGGAAACTTCAATGGTACCTAAAAAACTTATGGTCTCAACACAGCCACAGCTTGGAAGCAATTATACCACTCATTCCATGCCTTCAAAAGGAATTTGTGTTGGGCTCAAGCTTGCCAAAGAAACACAGGTCTTCCTTACTGTGTACCTCAAGCAACTGAAATCATCACAACAGATGCCTCACTACGCCTGGGGAGCACACATGACCGATCAGTGCATTCAGGGAAAATGGACACTAAAAGAGAAGCACCTTCACATCAACCAAAAGGAAATGCTAGCCATGCAAAAGGCTATTATGACCTTCAAAGACCTACTGCATCCAGGCCAGCTATTGATAAGGACAGACAACACCACAGTGATGTGGTACATAAACAAACCGGGGGGAACTCATTCATACCCCCTGTGCAGGCAAACCATGAACCTATGGAACACAGCACTGGAATTGCAAATTCAACTACAAGTGCAATTCCTGTCAGGGAAGGAAAACACACTGGCAGACAACCTAAGCAGAAATATGACCGATCCACACGAATGGAAGTTGCATCCTCAAGTTTTCACAAAGATAACTCGGGCATGGGGACAGCCAGACATAGATCTCTTTGCTACCCACAGAAATTGCCAGTTGAAAAAATTTTGTTCAAGGACCTATCATCTGCAGGCCTGGAAAGTGGACGCACTTTCCTTCAATTGGGCAACATTGACAGTCTATGCCTTCCCGCCTCTTCCTCTGCTGCCCAAAGTTCTATTAAAAGCCAGAGCAGAGAGGCCGAAAATTATTCTCATTGCTCCAGACTGGCCAAAACAACACTGGTATTTGCTCCTGAAGAGCCTGACACATTCCCCACCATGGATCCTACCTCTAGTCCCTCTTCTGTTGTCCCAGCACAACTACAAAACTCTTCACAGCCATCTCAAAACTCTAAATCTAGCTGCATGGAGAATTCCTTGATTTGCCAACAGTTTCTCCTCTCCAAGGAGGTGCAGGATGTCATTCTGGAGGCCAGAAGACCTTCTACTAGAAAGGCCTACTCCGCAAAATGGAAACTATTTTGTGCCCGGAATCAAAAGAAGGGACAGAATCCTTGGGTAATAAATATACCTCAAATTTTACAGTACCTAGCGGAGATGTTAAACAATGGACTTTCCTTCTCCTCCAAGATCCATGCTTCAGCCATTTCTGCTCAATACAACACAGATCCTCCTTTATTCTCTCATCCTCTCAAGGCAGTTCCTCAGAGGAGCAAAGAATATAAAACCCCCAAGGAAACCACCAGTCCCTGCTTGGGACCTCAACTTCGTATTGGAAAAGCTGACCCTTCCTCCCTTCGAGCCAGCTTCTTCATCAGAGTTACAGTACTTGTCATGGAAAACGGCCTTTCTTCTGGCCATCACCTCAGCTTGCAGGGTTTCTGAGCTACAGGCCCTCATGGCTGTGCAACCATTCATCATTCTCCATCAGGACAGAGTTTCCGTATGAACCAACCCTACCTTTATGCCAAAGGTAGTATCCAGTGTAGCATTGAATCCGACTATCCACTTAATTACCTTTTACCCTAATCCACAAACAAAGGGGAAAGACTACTACATTCTTTGGACATTCACAGACAGCTACGTTATTTGGACAGGACAAAGCTGTTCAGGAAATCTGAGCAACTCTGTCCTATGCTGCAGGTGCTCAAGGAAAGGCCATTTCCAAACAGATGGATAGCCCACTGCATACACTTTTGTTACTCATTTCATGGAAAATCTGTGCCTGCATGCATCAGATCCCACTCCACCAGAGCCACAGCTACCTCTGCAGCCTTCCTAAGGGGGGTCCCTACCAAGGATATTTTGGAAGCAGCCACCTGGAGTTCAGTGCACACTTTCTCCAAGCACTATCACCTCCCACTATACTCTAAATCTAGAGCGGGCTTTGCCACAGCAGTCCTGCAGGGCATCCTAACCCCTCCTAGTTCCTCTTAGTGCCTACCACCCTTACTTACCTTTGGGATTCTACCCATCTGTTATGACTGCAGCTGTATACACGAACATAGTACAGTTTTGTACCTACCATAAATGTAGATGTTAGAGTGTTCATACAGCTGCAGTCCAGGTTTCCCTCCCTCCATCCCCTCTTAGGACAGGCCTCATGACAAACACTTTTCTTATAACCTTTTTGGGGTGTTCTTTTATGGTGTATTTGCTTGCAACTACTGTTTTGATTTATCAACATTGCATTTTTGCATAACATTGTTTGCCTTCCTTCTGGGGGCACCTGACATCTGGGGCAAGAAAAACTGAAGAAAATGGCGTCTGCTGCCTCTTTTATACCCCTGCCGCACTGACGTCAGGGAAGAAGTGACAACCGACGCCGGACCTAGACTTTGGAATTCGGCCGACCGAGGACCCGCCTGATGGCAGGATAACCCATCTGTTATGACTGCAGCTGTATGAACAGTCTAACATCTACATTTATGGTAGGTACAAAACTGTACTTTCCTAAGATGCATGTATATATTTACAGTTTGTGTGTGTGTGTGTGTGTGTGTGTGTATATATATATATATATATATATATATATATATATATATATATATATATATATATATATATATATATATATATATATATATATATATATACTTGCTCCCCATTTGGGGGGCAACTGACATCTGGGGCAAGAAAAACTGATTTAAAATGGCATTTGCTGCATGTTTTATACCCCTGATGACCTGACGTCATGGAAGAGGAGATGGCAACTGACGCAGGACCCAAGACTTTATTTATTCAGGCCGAATGAGGACAGCCTGCCAGCAGATTACCCAAATGTAATGACTGCAACAGTGAATACACTCTAACATCTACTATTATGGTAAGTGTACACAACTGTACTTTCTGTACACACCTTCAAGCATTACCACTTACCTCTACATCCAGAGCTGGATTTGCCACAGCAGTCTTACAAGGCCTGCTAGCCAGCTCTAATGCTTCTTGACTGCCTCCACCCTTCCTCAGCTTTGGGAATCAACCCAAGTGTGATGACTGCAACAATGAAACACGAACAACATGGTATAGTTGTGTAGACTTACCATAAATGTAGATGTTCAACTGTATTCACTGTTGCAGTCCTGGTTACCCTCTTTCCAGCCCCCTGACTCTTTCTATACTTTCTACCTATCCTCTTTTTGGCCATATCTTATGGCAGTGGTATTTACTTTTTACTGGAGATGTTCCACACCATGTAATTGCTTCCTTTTTTGGGGGCTCCTGACATCTGGGGCAAGAAAAACTGATGTAATGACATCAGCTGCATGTTTTACCCCTGATGATCTGGCGTCCTGGAAGAGGCGACAGCATCCGACTCAGAAATCCCAAGACTCTGGTATTCAGGCCGACTGAGGACTACCTGTAGGCAGATAACCCTAAGTGTGATGACTGCAACTGTGAATACATTCGAACATGTGCATTTATGGTAAGTGTACACGACTGTACTTTTCATGCCCAGATCAAATCAGACACGTCCCCTTTAGTCTGCAGAGGAGTTCCACAGTCACTTTCCCTGTTTCTCAATCTCTTCGCAGAACTAAACTTATCGGCACAGTGTGGCTGAAATTTTATATACAGAGATGCCTCATCCCTTTTTGCAGCAGACCCAATTCCCACACTTCTGAATGTCTTGCTAAATACTAAAGCAGCCACATCCATTCTTGTGTAATGGACCATGCTATTTAACAGTATGGAATTCCTACTGAGGACTCTACTTCATGTACTTGGGAATCTGGTCAGAGCAAAACAGAGGCTTCCAATTCTACCTCAGAAAAACAAAATGAGATTGATTCCCTCTCTTGGGCTCTCCCCCTCCTTCCCACTCAGAAGGCATAAAGTGTTTTACTTGCTCAACTAGAATATAGCTCAACACTTGTAGTCGCTGCCCCCAAGACCTTAACTCATTAAACATATGCTGACTGTTAGCCCACCAAAACAGAACACCAGTGGAACATGCCCTGCAAGGCAAGCTGGCTGCTAATAATGCACAAGTGGTACCTTACTAGTAGTAACAGTGAAACTCGCCACCTCACCAAAAAGTCCACAGCCTACAGTCCCACGATCCCTTTCACAAGACTTCCCCTCCCTGTGTCTACCACAAAACAGCGTAGACCACGGGTACCCAGTAATGCAGCCCTCCATCAAATGTTCACTTTTCCTATGAATTAAGTTGAGATCACCTCTCATGTCGAATATTCTGGCTTAGGATTCTTGGCTTCCCCTTCTGTTCCTCCTGTCAGCTTCATCCCTTTCTCCTATCTCTGCCTTCTAGATAGTTGCATTCAAACCACTATATGTAACACTGTACATTCTGCTTAGTCTGTAGATGCAAAATTCAAGCTGCAAATTTCCCACCAAAATAACCACAGAATAAAAGTACTGGGAACTGTTCAGCTTAAAATAGAGATTAAGATGAAAAATATTACTCCGTATTCTATCAGTTTATACTGCTAGGCTGTTTAATGAATCTTTATGTATATAGTAAGAATTGATGCAGACACTAAACAGTGTTTCCTGTATAAAATTTCAGTAAACAATTTTATACCAATTGATTTTTTTTCTTTTGTAGTCTCTCTAGTGATGTCTAACCTCTCTCCTCACTGAACCTGAAAACTGTCCATGGTGATCAGTGTTAAACCCAGATTAACAAATGAAAGTGTTTATTTGTTTAAATCTTTGGGAATTCCCATTTTTGAAAATTTATGGAGGGAGAAAACATCTTTTTTTTATCCTCCTTAAGCAGGCTGCACGCAATGCCATTTGCACTTCCAGAAGTTCTGTGCTAGACTATCACTAGGGAACAGGTCCTCCGTGATCTCAAAGTGCAATTGCCTTCTAAATAGCATGAAACATGACCTATCAGGCACTCTGGAATCACTTTAACCATAGCCTCCAATCAAGCTTCGTGACTTTTAAAACAGAGCACATCATCAGCCATCCTCTACACAATGGTGGGCCACACGGCTTTGCATATGAAAACCAGTGAGACTTATGGAAATGAATCACATGATCACTGACGAAGCCCCTGGACACTGGACCCATCCTAGTTTGGTTTCATCAAGGGCAGGTCATGCCTACTCAACCTGGAGCACATCTACAGTAGTGATGAAATCCTATGTTAAACTTCTAAAAGGTATGGCATCTAGGTCAAAGGTCATCCCACTGTTTGGAATTCATCAGGCATATCTAGTGCAATGCCCTTTTGGTATGTACTTAACCAGGAAATCCAACAATTGGAACAGCCACAAAGGTTTCTCAATAAAAATAGACAATAAATTGGTCACACAGATAAAGCAACTGATAAAATACAACAAAAACCTAGCCAAGCTATATGACCTGAATGTCCATGACTTTTTACTTTTTCAGCCTTAAGACCTCATTAGCACAGCATTAGCGGACTGTTTGGCTATAGTTTAGAAACACAAATTGGTTTGTGTGACCTTTTTGCTGTTTGGTTTGAATGTTGGGATATTTTGCAGACACCTTAGTGTTTATGGATTTCAGCCTGGTTTAAAGACTGTTTCTAAACTGTAGCCAAGCAGGCAACTTATGCTGTGCTGACAAGGTCATATGAAGGCTTAAACATGCATGGCCCACAGCGAGTAGGCAAGACCATTAGGAGGTTGAAAGACAGGATATCAGAACATGCTAGATCCATTAGAAAGAATGACATGCATAATAGGTTCATAGGTTTATACTAGGCTATCTGCCCTAAGGCATTTATAAGCCTAGCCCAAAGTTTTGTGGCTTACGCCACCCCTTATGTTAAAAAAAATACTGTGCCCATTAGTTTGTTGTGCCTCTGTCCAGCAGTGACACAGAGATGATTCCCAGGGTAAACCTACGATCTCCCATCCACCGGTCAAGATTTCTCTTGAACAGAGCCAGCGAGGTGCTCTGCCTCACATGGACCGGGATTTTATTCCACAGCATAGGGAGTCTCTGGGTGACAAATCTATCCCTCCAGCATGTCCTATTTATATCCGTGCTAAGGTTTAAGTCACTTGCTCTAGTGGATCTGGTAGATTTGGATTTTTTGAGGTGGAGCATGTCCATTAATTCCGGATTGGACATGGCCTTGTATGTCAGGCACAGGTCACCTCTGAGCAGGCGGTATGCGACTGAATAGAGCTGGAGTTTCTTCAGTCTGGCAGCATGACAGATTTTGGAGTCCCTTTATCCTTTTGGTGAGGAACTTTTGGGGTATCTCCAATTGCTGCAGGTGTCGGGTGAGATGCATCCCGAATGGGGCATTGTACTCTATCATTGGTGTGATAAGTGAAGAGTACAGGGGAACAATGACCTCACTTGATCTGGATGTGAATCCCTTCATGATCAGGTGGGCAATGTAGAAGGTCTTTCTAACCACTTTAGCAATGTGAGTGTCAAAAGAAAGGCCACTGTCAACCTGGGTCCCCAGGTCCCTGATAACCTCTTCTGTGCTTAATGGATTGCCACCTATATGGTAGCTTGGGGTTACCTTGTTTTTCCCGAAGGGTATGACTATACATTTTTTGGCATTTAACTTCAGGGCATGGCTCTGGCACCAGTTATCAGTTTCCGTGAGACCCCTCTGAAGGATATCTGTCTCCGATGTACTTTCCACTATGGCGCCCAGTTTGCAGTCATCTGCAAACTGTCAGCCATAGTCCTCCTATGTTTGCCTGTACTTCTGAGAAGTAGATGCCAAACAACATAATGCGTTATATTTACACAGTACTACATGTTCCAATTTCAACAAATTCTTGTTTTTTGTGGTAGGACGGATTTCTGAGTTTGATAGTTGTGGGGGACACGGTGAACAAAGTGGGTGCCCTAGAAACAGAATGGCAATTAAGACTTAATGCATTGAAATCTCCTGGGCTTAATGATGGTGCGTCTTTAAAACCCCCTTTTGAAGTTGAAATCTCAACAAATTTAATGTAATTTTAATTGTCAAAGCTGGTTGCAAACACCACACAACGACAATTCCACTATGTTTTTTATGTTTATATTTGTTTATGCATCATCAATTATTACCGTTTTTATATATATATTTTACATATATATATATATATATATATATATATATATATATATATATATATATATATACACACATTTTTTGTGTTCTTGGTGTGATTATATATGAAGTAGTTTGATTTTACTGGGTGGGGCATTTTGTTTTTAACCTATGGCTGTGGGTTAAGTGCAATAAATTCATGGCATTGTGATGTATCAAACGACTCTGAAGAAGCCAGTTGTACCGGTGAAAGTGCTAAGTCGTTCATTTCATTGAGCATTAAAAGTGGTTAACTTCACCGTTCGTGGAGTGTCCTCTGTGGTTCTTACCGTTTTATTTTTACGTTTTGTGCCCAGAGTGGGTTTTTGTGTTTGCTACTAGGCGAGTGGGGTTTCTTTGTTGGCTTGAATGTATAGTCATGGACATTCAGAGGCCATGTAATGGAAACACTTGATGTCCTTAGGGGGTCATTTGCATGTGTCCCATGGGCTTCTATTGCAGGAGTTTTGGGGCATCAACACTGTGAAAACTCTAGCTTGGCTAGGTTTTTGTTGCATTTTTCACTAAAAATTACAGGGTGCAAGTAACCAGTCCTGTTCAGGCCACCTTAAGAAGCCTGTCCCTGTATTCTGTCTTCAGGCTGTTTGTGTTTGCCATGTTGGACCCCTGTGATGGATGACCTGCATAGCCGCTAAACAAACAGCACCAGAATAATTACCCATTCTAAAAACTTAACCTTGCCTTGTAATGTAAATAGGGCCCACTGGAGAGACTAGTATGTATCCCAGAGAATGCCTTTTGTTTGAACACACTTCCCATTCATGTAAAGTGAAGTTCCTCCATAACCCAATTTAAGTAACGTGTACAGTTGGATGGGGAACAGGAAATCCATCCCTCTTTTGGAATCCACGTCTCTAATGAACACAGGCATCCTGTAAATGTACTCAGGTTTAAGCATCCCATGCAGATTGACCGCTTCCTCCCTAACCCAATTTAAGTAACTTCGACAGTTGGATGGGGAACAGGAAATTCATCCCTGTTTTGGAATCAATGTCTCTAATGAACACAAGCAGCCTGTAAATGTACTCTGGTTTAACAATTTCCCATAATGCAGTTTGACTGCAGAAGCAGAGGAGCTTTCAGGAGGGTCTATATTACGTGATCGAATGGTAAAATAGTTGAACACGGAATAGCTGACCCATAGCAGTCGAACTGCCACAATGTCAAACTGTTCAATGGAGATCTCTAAGTGCAATCTAGCAGTTGGTATATTTAAGTAGTGGGGGGTGTGGGGGATGCTGCATAGAGCATTTAAATGGTTTGGGTGTTTTTTTTTATTTTCCGTTCGACATTGTGGCAGTTCGATTTTTACTGGTCTTCTATTTGACCATTCGGTAACATAATATAGATCACTTTCAGGAGTCCTGCTTATTCTAACTTTTGAATGATTTTGGTTTCTTTGCCTGATGCTGCTTTCTTGAGTAGTTCAGGCATACTTCATTCAGCAAAACGTTTTCATTATTCATTTCCAGCTCTGTTTCGAGCCATTTGCTGCTCTTGTGTTGAGCGTCAGCGTCATTTAATCGGTGCTTATTTTTGAATGAATTCTTGGTCTGCAAGAAGACTGTCTGCATGCAGGTGCAAGGCTGCATCTTTTATCTTTAAAGGTTTAGAATGTCTTGGGCAACATGGCATGGAGTCTAACGTTGACCTAGTAGGAAGTGAGAAGATCAAATTGAAAAGGGAAGATGGTTCAAGTAGCGGTGCTAGTGTCAAGGGCGACTTTACATCTGGACTCTTATCAGTATATGGTCAAGGGCGACTTTACATCTGGACTCTTATCAGTATATGGTCAAGGGCGACTTTACATCTGGACTCTTATCAGTATATGGCTTGTTTTGTATGTTGGATTTTTTGAACAAAACTGGGAATCGTTCCAGAAATGTGTAAATACTTACATGGACATCTGCTTGTTAGAGGCAAAAGTAGTTTGTATAATGTTCCCTTTCAGCTACTTTGAGTTTACATTTTTGCAGTAGACAGCATTTACCTTATTTGCTAGAGGTAGATGTAGGCACAGCTGGCGTAGTCAGCCTTTCTGAAGCTGCTGTTCAATTGCTTGTTTGTGGCAGTGTGTGTTCTATTTGTCAATATGCTTTGTGTGCTAAACTATAAAAGCTTGAGGCTAATTATTAAATGGTGTAAATGTAATTGCACTGAGCTGGCAATAATTAACTTTTTGTATTCACTCTGATATACTGGGGGGGGGGGCTACTGCCAAAATCTTGTGTGGCTGGAAACTATTTCCTTTCCAGCATCTTTGCTGCATGTGTACGGAAACTGTACATGGAGCAGAGCAAAATGTGATAAGTTGATTTGGAGTGTGTTCAGTAAATGTGACCTTGGAACACCAGGCTGGTCTGGCTGGTGGCAGTGTGGTGTCATAGAAGCAGGAACTGAGAGGGTATTGGCTTTTCTGGAAAACCACTATACAAATTAAGATTCAGTTGCTATATGGGTAAGACAACACTACAAGGCACTGAGATGAGAAGATGGAGGATTGGATTCCTGGGAACTTATTGATCATTCTGATGTCCCGCTATATTGTGTGTAGTCATCTGGACTTGGCAACTATTGGTCACTACCCAAGGTAGCAGTACTCATTTGCCATAACCCAAGTCTGACCCGTGATGGTCTGTAACATGTACTGATTTTGAGAGAAGCTCTAACTTCTGAAAAAAATGATTGTCTGTCGAATGCATACATTTTATTTTTAATCTTAGTTGCATCAGATGGTAACAACGAATCATAGAACATTGTGCTGTAATTGTTTTAGGTTTTTATTTCTGTATGGACACGTGATATTAAGGTGGTAAATGTTTCTTCCTCTTTAAGGACTTCGATCTGAGTCAGCTGCACAGAGGCCTGGATGCTCGGCCAGAAATTACTCGTAATGATGTTGTCCCAACTCTTATGCCAGCCCCGCAGTATCGCCCACGTCCAGCTAATCCTGATGAGATTGGAAACTTCATAGATGAGGTAAGAGTATATAACTTATTAATTTTAAGAGCAATGTGGTTTAGTGCAAGTTTGATTACATTTGTAAATTCTTTTGACTGTTTAATACAGATGTAGAGTTAAATGTGCAGAAATAGTCTGGGTTAAAGGGTTTTCCTTGACACCCATGATTTTAATTAACTCCATTTCTTGGTCTGACATTTAAGTATATTTAATGTACCTTGGAAGAGTGTTCTTCAAAACCCGAAGTAGTAATTTATATGGGTGAAATATTTACATTTGGTAGATGTGTAGAGTGCAGCAGTAGTGACAGTCTAGTTTGGTTTCTAAGCAGACCCTTTGTAGAGGCCCTCAAACTGTATAACCTGTTAAATCTGTAATAAGACTTGTTGGTAAACTGCAGGTAGGAATGTAAGAGCCACCTGGACTTCCATTCATACTTTTCCAGGCACTACAAGCTGGATATCCAGTCCAGAAAGGGCTGTACCTGTCTCGCTGGTTAGATCATATTGTAGGTGTGCAGTGCACAGTCCTTTACAGCATCCTCCATGTAATGGTCTTAGCTGAAGACTGCATTCCTGCCCATTCATAGGGTCATTTACCTTCAGCTAATATCCATATTGTCATTTCTGCAGCAGTGCTGCTGTATTTGAGCATCTACTTCTGTGGTAATGGTCACATTTTGTACATGGTGAAGTGTTCAGGGACTGCGCATCAGCTTAAATGTCGGCTGTGATGTGTTGCTGTTCTGGCTGCCAACCATGTAACCACCAGTCAAAGCGGGGGGGGGGGGGGTATCAAGTTCATCGATTCATAGGTAGGTACTACTCTATCAGTCCTGGGGCCTATATAAGCCTAGCCAAAAAGGTTCCCTGGCTTTTTCCACCCAAGAAAAAGGAGCCATAATCATGAGTTGATTGTGCCATGACTGGCACTTTGGCAGTGAGGTCATCTGTCTAACCTGAATCGCCACAGGTTCACTGTGCGCCCTCAGCTTGTAGACATCGTCAGGGTAGAGGCTGTGGAAAAATGGGTACATCTGGCCAAAAATCTGAACAGCTAAGTAGCATGACATTTGCATACTAGATAACCCCAGGTAAGCAATTAGAAATAAGTTCTAAAAAAGTAACTGACAATCCTAAATGTAAGAGATCATGTTTTTTATTCAGATTTAGCTAGTAAAAGTAACTGATATAACCGTACATTTTAGTAATGTCTCCAGCTGTCTGTATTAAAACTGCTACTGCTTTTCCTTTGGTCAGACTCCCTGCATTACAAAGAGAATGAAAGCAGAGTCTGTCGTTTGTATTTGTTAAAAAAAAAACACTGCAAGTACCAAGAGTAAGTGAAATTGGGACATTGTCCTGCAGTGTTTTGCTGCCTGAAATGTATAGCATAAGCCCAGGCTACTGGGATGGATCATCTGATAAGAACATGCAACAACCTGGTATACTTTCCTCAGGTGTTGTGCTGTCAAGGGGGGCTGCCAAAAGTGACCTCAGTCCTCATTCTACTGTCTCAACTGCTGTCAAGTCCTGACACTAAATCTTCCACCATCCACAGAGCAAGCATTAAACTTGTACCAAACTGTCCAGTTTCACTGTAAATGTCAGCTTACTAATCAAACTGCTGATTGTGCAAACAAGGACTGTTGCAATCTACTTGAGCTAACCAGCTTTCCAAGTTCTTGCTTTACCATCACCTAGCTTAGAATTTTCTGTTTTTTCACTTACAGGTATGGTACCTTCCCACAATAAACTTGTTTCATTTATTCCCTTGTTAGAACTATAACTAGTCTGTCATGTCATGGACCTTTACATCAACAGTACAGAGGCATGCGTAACTGTATACTAATGTCCCTGACCCTCACCCCCAAAAAGCTATCCACATTCAAAGGGGTCAAATATCAAGACCAAATACAGAGGCAGAAGTCTTAATCAGCAAGTCCACCTGCTGCCTCATAACCTGAAAACTTAATCTGGAGAACATTAATTTGCCATAGAAAGGCTTCAGAAGTATTTAACCAAAAAAATGTTAAAGTAACTGCACCCTCATATGCTGCAACCTTTGACCAGAGCTACCAATAACTGATAGGGCCCAAAATATTGTGCCATAGTCTACTACCCACATGTTTGTGTTTCACTGTTGCAGTCATTACATTTGGGTTATCTGCTTGCAGGTAGCCCTCATTCGGCCTGATTTAACAAAGTCTTGGGTCCTGCGTTGGTTGCGGTCTCTTCCGTGATGTCAGGTTGTTGGGGGTATAAAACATGTAGCCAACATCATTACATCAGTCTTTCTTGCCGTGTGGTGCCTGACGCAGAAGCAGATGTTTGTGTTTCACTGTTGCAGTCATTACACTTGGGGTTATCCTGCTGGCAGGCTACCCGCAGTCGGCCTGAATTCCAAAGTCTAGGTCCGGCATGGTCGGCCGACTCCTGAAATTTTCATTTGAGTTTCAGAACTGAAGTCTTAAACTAAAAGCTAAGTACCCTGTTGGGAAAACTTTTTCTTGCTCTAAACCAATGTCAGTAAAAGTAAATTGCATTTCTTGTGGAAAGCAAATACCTCAAAAATTTTCATTCGTTCTGTATTCCTTGCCTAGGCCCTGACCATGACGTACCTCGCTGTCTGTTTCGTGCCTCATTTAAACCACGAACTATCCGTTGGTATATTTGCGCTTCTAAATTTTTTGGTGCCCAGTTAATTACCCTGATATGTCTTCGGTAAGCCATCCAACTACCGAAATTCCAAAGAAGTGCAAGATGAAGACACAGGCCGCCCAGTTTGCCGGTACTCAAGTGAGGCACTTTTGCAGTCCCTGATACCCGCTACTTCAGATTCGCAGGCCTCTACTAAGACCCATTCGGAGTCCGGTATGCTGCGAGATGCTAACTGTGGAACCTGCGGATGTGTCTACCTTGCATGGGTCCGGAGCCACTGTGCAGGCACTGGCTTCTGAGTGTGTATTCAGGCCCACTGACTTGCATATTAAACCGGCGCCATCTTCTTCAAGGCCTAAAACATTAACTATGCCTAGAAAACTGACGCCCAGACCGCATCGTCAGGCCTCTGTGCCTAAAGAACAAATAAGAATGGCTGAAGACCTTATTACTTTAATCGGGGGAAGCCAACCTTCCCCCTCTAAGAGAACTAGGACTGAGTTTGATTATGATACTTCTGACCAGGATTCTGAAATTTGTTTCCTCTGATGACCAGGATTTACCCTCATCTACCTATGAGGATTCTGACGCTGAGGACTCTATTCCCACTTCTTCACCCCCAGAGGATTTCTCTTTTGGTGAATCCTTGCATACTCTCAGGGAGCTTTTTCACTGGGAAAGTCAGGATTTCTCTGATTCTAAAAAGAGGCTTAGGGATTTCTTTCTCCTGCCCCAGCACAGGCCTTTAACTATACCTCCTGTACTGGACATTGTTGATGCCTTTTCGGAATCTAGCTTGGCCCCTGACTCTCTTCTTCCTGCTTCCAGAAAGCCTGATGGATATTACAGGGTTCCTGACTCTCAAGTTCCTTTTCAAAAATCCTACTGCGGATCCTGAAACCATTTCACATGGACCCAAGGGCATTAAAGCTACTACTGCCAAAAATCCTACCCCCTCTGATAGAGACTCCAGGGTGCTGGATAGATGGGGTAAGAAGGTATACACATTAATGTTGGCCATTAGGGCCTTGAATTGCCAATTTCATATGTTAAAGTATCAGCTGCATATTATTGGGATTGCTTAAACAGAAAATGACTCTGTGCTGAAAATAAGGATTTACAGGATTTTATGCATTCTGCTGAACAAGTTGGTAAACATACATTGCAATGCGGTTTTGATTCACTAGAGGCATCTTGCAGGGCTGCGGTAACTGGGTCTGTACTTTAGAAGGCATGCTTGGCTTAAGGAGCAATCTTTGCCAGATCATGTTAAAGCAAAATTACTGGATGCTCCCTTTAATCAGGGCCACCTGTTTGGCAACAAGGCAGAAGAAGTTCTTAAAAAGATGGAGGAAAAAGCTAAATCTATGCAAACTGTTAGACTTTTTACAAGTACAACCTCCAAGATTTAGTAGACATTGGCCTTCTAAGAATTGGTGCTTTCCTGCCTCTTCCAGACCTTCAGTCCAGATCCAGCAGAGCACCCTGGCTTCAGTCCCAGGGGACACACAGGACTAAGCAGTGGGGGGGGCCTCCACTTCCAAATTTGTGAGTAATAAAACTCCCCCCTATGGTAAACTGTCTCAATGACGTCTGTTTAAAACTTCCAAGCACTTCTCAACTGACTGCCCCTTTGGGGGGGAAAGACTGCACTTCATGCAAAAAACTGGGGACTCATTACTCAGGACAAATGGGTTTTTAATAGTGTCCCAAGGATACAGATTTCACTTCCACACCACCAACTCCAAGCGGTTGGCTGGATCTAACTAAAAAGCAGTGGGAAGAGGCCCAAAAGCTAGATGTTCATTGTTTCACTGTTGAAGTCATTACACTTGGGTTATCCTGCTGGCAGGCTACCCGCAGTCTGCCTGAATTACAAAGTCCTGGTCTGGCGTCGGTTGCTGTCGTCTCTTCCCTGACGTCAGTGTGCCAGGGGTATAAAAGATGCAGCCGACTCAATTTTCTTCAGTCTTTCTTGCCATGCAGTGCCAGAAGCAAAAGCAGTTCGCAAGTGCTGGTCGGCCGACTCCTGAGATTTTCAAAATCGAATTTCAGATCTGAAGTCTTCATTAAAGCTAAGTAACCCGTTGGGGAAACTTTTTTTCTTGCTCCAGAGCAATGTCAGAAAAAGTTAACCATTGTATTTCTTGTGGGAAGCAAATACCTCAAAGATTTTCATTCTTACTGTATTCCTTGCCTAGGCCCTGACCACAACATTGCTAGCTGTCAGTTCTGTGCTAGATTTAATCAACTCACTATTAAGCATCTGTACGACTTTGCCTTTCATTACTTTGGCCGAAAATTCAATTATATAATGCCGTCGGAACAGCCGATGACCAGAGTTTACAAAAAGCACAAAGAGGAGGACAAGAATCTGAGGTCCAAAACAGACGAGGCTACCGCTAAGCCAGTCACCGGTTCACTGGTTCTCAGCGAGGTGCTTTTGCAGCCCCTGATGCCCACTCCCTCAGAGCCACAGGCCGCTTCCGACTCCCACGTGGAGCCAACTAGGCCTTTGGAAACTCAAGGTATTGGACACTCTGAAACTATTCCCTCAGATGGGTCCGGAGCCACTGAGCAGGCATCTGCTCTGAAGGTGTTTTCAGACCTACAGTTATATGCAACGCCTACCTCAGCTACAAAGGCAAAGCCTAAAGCAGCTTTAAAGACAAACAAGTACAGCATTCTCCTGGAAAAACTTCCATGCCTAAAAAACAGCTGCTTAAAATGGCCGAAAACTTAATTATTTTGATCAGGGGTTCCCATCCCCCTCCTGATAAGAGGCCTATGCAACAGGCAGAATATGAATCCTCAGATCAGGTTTCCATTTTCTCTGACTCCTCTTCTGATCAGGAATATTCTCTTCCTCCCTGTGAGGATTCTGATGCTGAAGAATCTATCCCTTCAGCCTCTCCTCCTGAGGATTATTCTTTTGGGGAAACCCTACATACCATGAGGGAGCACTTTCACTGGGAGAGCCAAGATTACTCAATCTAAGAAAAGGCTCAGAAACTTTCTTTTACTACCACAGCACAGACCTCTTGCTATTCTCCCTGTTCTAGACATTGTAGATGTATTTTCAGAGTCCGACCTGTCTCCTGACTCTTTACCCCTTGCACCAGTTAAGCCAGACATATACTACAGGGTCCCAGATTCTCATACATTTCTGTATAAAAACCCTGCTGCTGACCCAGAAACTACATCTCAGGGTCCCAAGGGGGTCAAGGCTTCCACTGCAAAAAACCCTATCCCCTCTGATAGGGATTCAAGGGCACTGGACAGATGGGGAAAAAAGTTTCCACTTACTGCTACCTTGGCTGTAAGGGCTTTAAATTGTCAGTTTCATATGCTTAAATACCAGCAATACTTAATGTCACTGCTAAAACAGAATGTTGACAAATTCTGAATGCAAGAAAACATGGAAATGCAGGATTTATTGCATGCAGCTGAACAAGTGGGAAAGCATACGTTGTAGTGTGGTTTTGATTCTCTGGAGGCCTCTTGCTGGGCCGCTGTTACGGGTTCTGTCATTAGGAGGCATGCTTGGTTAAAGGAACAGAATCTGCCAGATCATGTTAAAGCAAAATTTAGATGCTCCATTGCAGCATGATACTTTGGTATTAAGGCAGAAGAGGTGTTGAAGAAAATGGAAGATAAAGTGAAATCAGTGCAGACAGTTAAGGATTTCGTACAGGTACAACCACCCAGATTTAGCAGGAACTGGCCTATTAAGAATTGGTTCTTTCCAGTGTCAGGCCACAAAAAGGCAGATCCCAGCAGCAAGGCTCATACAGGCCTGAACAATGGGGTGCTTCTACCTCCAAAAGCGGAGAAGACAAATCACAGCCATTTAGGAAACTGTCACAATGACTTCCCTCTGCCAGTACCAAGCACGTATCTTTTGGCAGCCCCCTTAAGGGGAAAACTAGCACTTTGTTCACAAAATTGGCACATGATCACCCAGGACAAATGGGTCTTGAATATATAGTGTCTCAGGGCTACAGATTCCACTTTCACACCCTGCCAAAGGCAAAAGGTATGCCAGACCTGCCACACAATCAGTGGGCAGAGGCACAAAAGCAAGTTTCATCCCTCATGGAAATGAGGGCCATACAGCAAGTACCACAGCAAGAGCAGGGACAAGGATTTTACTCTAGACTTTTCCTGGTACCCAGAAAGGACCAAGCCTGGAGACCAATACTGGACCTGTTGATTCTAAATACTTTTCTGGACATTCCAAAATTCAAAATGTTGACTCTGCAGCAGCTTCTACCCATGCTGGGCAAGAAGGCTTGGCTTGTAACTTTGGACCTAAGAGGCATACCTGCATGTCCCAATCAGACAATCTTGCAGAAGATACCCTCAGATTCATAGCTGGCTCAATGCACTACCAATGCTCTGCACTGCCCTTTGGCTCATCTACTGCGCCCAGGGACTTCACAAAATGCCTGGCACCAGTAATTGCTTTTTGCAGACAGAGGAATTCAAATATATCCTTACTTGGATGACTGCCTAATTCAAGCAGGAGAACAAGGACATATTCTACTAAAGCATCTGGCGTTTGTAAAAAGATTACTAATTTACCTAGGGTACACAGTAAACGAAAAGAAATCAAAACTAGTACCCTCTCAAGAATATTCCTGGGTGCAAGCTTAAATACAACTTCCCAGATGGCTTATCTCATGCCAGACAAAGGTAACTGACTTCTTACTTCCAAATGTTGGCAACAAAGACCCAGTTATCTGCAAGAAAAATTCTGCAGGCTTTGGGTTTCATGGCATCCTGCCTTCTGTTAATTCCATATGCAAGACTGCATATGAGGAAACTACAATGGTATCTAAAAAGTGTTTGGACTCAACATCGCCAAAACCTGGAAACATTAATTACTCTCATTCCCTGCCTGCAACAGGAGTTTCGATGGTGGGCACAAGCCTGTCACCACAACAAGGGATAGCTATTCGCTTTACCCACAGCCAGGCAGACACTAGCAACGGATGCATCAGATTATGCCTGGGGGGCCCACATGGCAGGAAAATGTATTCAGGGCACATGGCCCACAAGCCAATTGCATCTTCATATCAATCAAAAAGAGATGCTAGCTGTTCAGAATGCCCTGACAGCTTTCAAGGATCTATTCCATCCAGGACAACTACTGATAAGGATGGACAAAACTACAGTCATGTGGTACATAAACAAGAAGGGAGGCACACATTCCTACCCCCTCTGCAGGCAAGCCATGACCTTGTGGAACACAACATTGACTTATCAAGTACATCTGCAAGCACAATTCCTGCCAGGAAAGACAAATACCCTGGCAGACGAACTAAGCAGAAACCTCAGGGATCCTTACGAGTGGAAACTAGATCCATAAATCTTCAGAATGATGACAAGGAAATGGGGATGCCCAGAGACAGATCTATTTGCCTCCCCTCACAACTGCCAAGTACAGAGATTCTGCACAAGGACTTATCACAAGCAAGCATGGAAAGTGGATGCTCTATCATTCAGCTGGAGAAACCTTAGTGTATGCCCTTCCTCCTCTGCCTCTCCTCCCCAAGGTACTCCTAAAGGTCAGACAAGAGAATACAAAAATGATACTGATAGCCCCAGGCTGTCCTCGCCAGCACTGGTACCCAATCCTAAAGAGCTCGTCTCAAGGCCCTGCCTGAACATGACCTCAAATTCCTCATCTACTGACCCAACAAAACAATCGGATCCAGCACAGCCAACTCGGAACCCTAAATCTGGCAGCATGGCGGATAATGTAACCATTCAAGATGTACTTCTCTCTAAAGCAGTTATGGATGTTATTTTGGAGGCCAGGAGGCCCAGCACCAGAAAATCTTATGCAGCAAAATGGAAGAGGTTCTGTGCTTGATATCAGGCACAAGGAATTGACACGCTTGTTCCAAATAATCCTCAGATTTTACAATGCCTAACTGAGATGCTGGACAAAGGCTTATCCTTTTCATCAATTAAGATCCATGCCTCTGCAATTTCAGCTCATTACAATACAGACCCACCAGTTTTTTCACATTCCCTGCTCAGGCAGCTCCTCAGAGGGGCCAAAAACATAAGACCCCCAAGGAGAGGACCAATTCCTGCATGGGACCTCAATTTTGTCTTGGAAAAACTCACACTGCCTCTTTTTGAGCCAGCCAATACAGCTGAGATAAAATTCTTATGGAAAACAGCTCTGCTCCTAGCAATAACTTTGGCAAGAAAGAGTCTCAAGTTACAGGCATTAATGGCCGTGGAACTTTTTATAATTTTCCATCCAGACAGGGTTTCTCTGAGGACAAACCCAACATTTATGCCTAAGGTAGTGTCCAGTGTGGCTCTTAATCAAACCATTCATTTGCCTACTTTTTATCCAAACCCACAGAATAAGGGGGAGAGACTTCTGCGTTCTTTGGACATGCACAGGCAGCTACGCTTCTACTTGGACAAAACTAAAGCTTTTCAGAAAGACTGAGCAGCTCTTAGTGGCATATGCTGCAGGATCACAAGGAAGCTATCTCAAAGCAGACTATTTCAAAATGGATACGCCACTGCATTCATTTCTGCTATTCACAACATGGCAAATCAGTGCCCAAGGGCATTAGGTCCCATTCAACCAGAGCAGCAGCCACTTCAGCAGCCTTCCTCAGAGGAGTACCAACCAAAGACATTTTAGAGGGTGCAACTTGGATTTCAGTGCACACTTTTACAAAGCACTACCACTTACCTCTTTACTCTAAATCCAGAGCAGGCTTTGCCACTGCAGTTCTGCAGGGCCTCATAGCCACTCCTAATTCTATTTAGGCCCAGCCACCCAACCTCAGCTTTGGGATTCAACCCAAGTGTAATGACTGCAACAGTGAAACACTATGAACATAGTACAGTTGTGTACCTACCATAAATGTAGATGTTCGAGTGTATTCACTGTTGCAGTCCATGTTACCCACCCGCCATCCCCCTTTCATTGCTGGAACTTATCTATACTTCTCTATCCTATACAACCTATGTGGTGTCTTTGCTTGTAGATGAAGGTAATGTCTGTTAGTGCATGCATTTTTATTGGCATAATTTTTAGCATACCTTTGTGGGGGCACCTGACATCTGGGTCAAGAAAGACTGAAGAAAATGGCGTCTGCTGCATCTTTTATACCCCTGGCGCATTGACGTCAGGGAAGAGGTGACAGCAACTGACGCCAGACCAGGACTTTGGAATTCAGGCAATCTGCGGGTAGTCTGCCAGCAGGATAACCCAAGTGTAATGACTGCAACAGTGAATACACTCTAACATCTACATTTATGGTAGGTACACAACTGTACTTTCTCTCTCAAGCATAGGGGCTATTCAATTGGTACCAGAAGAGAAAAAGGGACAAGGTTTCTACTCGAGATTTTTCCTTGTACCCAGAAAAGACAATTCATGGCATCCTATCCTGGACCTGCCTACTCTAAACACCTATTTGGTGATTCCAAAATTCAAGATGCTGACTCTTCAGTTGCTTCCTATGCTAAGCAAAGATACCTGGCTGGCAACACTAAATTTAAAGGAAGCGTACCTGCACATCCCAATCAGGGAATCTTGCAGAAGATACCTACGCTTCAAAGCAGGCTACACCCACTATCAGTTCTCTGCACTGCCCTTTGGCCTATCTACAGCACCCAGGGTTTTCACAAAGTGCCTAGCTCCAGTCATTGCATTTTGCAGGCAAAGAAATATTTAAATATACCAATACTTGGATGATTGTCTAATTCAGGTAGAAAACCAGGACATACTTTTGAATCATCTGGCTTTTGTACAGAGGGTGTTAACTTGTCTGGGGGTACACCATAAATGAAAAGAAATCGCACTTGATACCCTGTCAACAAATTATATTCCTGGGAGCAAGCTTGAATACAATTTCTCATATGGCTTTCCTCATGCCAGAGAAGCAAATTCACTTGACAACCTACTTCAAACAAGTCACAAAAACCCTGCTATATCTGCAAGGCAAGATACTACAAGCCTTGGGGTTCATGGCCTCCTGCATTCTTCTAATTCCATATGCAAGACTGCATATGAGGAAACTACACTGGTATCTAAAAAGCCTATAGAAGCAATGATTCCTATCATTCCTTGTCTATGCCTAGAGTTCCTTTGGTGGACAGAGGCCTGCCACCAAAACAAGGGACTACCATTCACACTACCTCCTGCCACCCAAACCCTAACAGATGCATCAGACTATGCTTGGGGGGGGGGGGGCACCTGGCAGGAAGTGCATTCAGGGCAAATGGATCCCAATTCAAATGCACCTTCACATCAGTCATAAATGTTAGCTGTACAGAATGCTCTGACAGCCTTTAAGGACCACATTCTTCCAGGACAATTAATGGTAAAGACTGACACCACTGTTATGTGGTACATAAGCAAGCAGGGGGGTACACATTCTTACTCCCTCTGCAGACTAGCCATGGCATTGTGGAACACAGCTTTGAGCTGCCAAGTAAATCTACAAGCTCAACTCCTGCCAGGAAAACTAAGCAGAACCCTCATGGACCCACACGAGTGGAAACTGGAACAAAGGATTTTCAACATGTTGAGAGATAAATGGTGGAGCCCAGATATAGACATGTTTGCATCCCCCCTAAACTACCAATTGGAAAAATTCTGCACAAGGACTCCCCACAAACAAACTTGAAAAGTGGATGCCCTGTCCTTCACCTGGGGAAAAAAACTATCAGTTTTTCTTCCCCCCTCTGCCTCTCCTCTCCAAGGTACTACTAAAGATCAAACGGGACAAACCAAGGACAATACTGATTGCACCAGACTGGCCACACCAACACTGGTACACCCCCTCTTGGGCAGTGTCACTGCTGGCACCATGGCACCTTCCTTGGACCCCTGCCCTGCTGTCCCATCCAGGAGGATCATATTCTGCACCCACAGCTTCAAAGCCTGAACCTAGCAGCCTGGCTTAATTACCTGATCTCTCTGTTACCATCCCTCAGTAAGCAAGTGATGGATGTCATTCTGGAGGCAAGGAGGCCTAGTGCTAGAACATTCTATGCTGAAAAATGGAAAATATTCTGTTCCTGGAGCCAGACTCATGGGATGGGCACAGCAGCACCCAATTTACCTCAGATTCTTCAATACTTAACTAAGGTGCTTCACAAGGGCCATTCCTCATGCCTCAGCCATTTCAGCTCATTACAATACAGAACCAACCCTCTTCTCTCATCCACCGCTGAAGCAGTTCTTCAGAGAAGCCAAAAGCTAAGACCACACAGGAGAGCCTCTACTCCAGCCTGGGACCTTAGCTTTGTATTGGAAAAGCTCACTCTCCATCCTTTTAAGCCAGCTGCAAATGCAGAGTTGAAATTCCTTTCTTGGAAAGCAGCCTTCCTTTTAGCAAAGGGTGTTTGAATTACAGGCCCTCATGGCAGTGGAGCCTTTCAGGGTGTCTCTCAGGACCAATCCCTCCTTCATGCCTAAGGTGGTATCCACTGTGGCCCTTAATCAGTCCATTCATTTGCCAACCTTTTCTAATCCACAGAACAAGGGGAACGAATACTGCACTCCTTGGACATGCACAGAACTTAGATTGTACTTGGACAGGGCTAAACCTCTCAGGAAATCTGAACAGCTGCTGGTTGCATTTGCTGCAGGGGCAGAGGGGAAGGCCCTTTCAAGGCAAACCATTTCTAAGTGGATAAGCCATTACATTAATTTCTGCTATAAGCACCATGGACAACTTACCCCACAGGGGATGACCTCATTCCACCAGGGCTGCATCTACCTCTACAGCCTTTCTCAGAGGTGTCCCTACCAAGGACATCCTAGAAGCTGCTACCTTGAGTTCTGTACATACCTTCACCAAGCATTACCACTTGCCAGTTTTTTCTAAATCCAAAGCTGGCTTTGCCACTGCAATCTTGCAGGGCCTTATAGCTGGTCCTAATGCTATATAATTGCCTCCTCCCATCCTTAGCTTTGGGAATCTACCCAAATGTGATTACTACAACAGTGAAACATGAACATAGTACAGTTGTGTACACTTATCATAAATGTAGATGTTAGAGTGTATTCACTGTTGCAGTCATGTTTACCCTCCCTCCAGCCCCCTGACTTCTATTGACTATACCTCTATTCTTGTTTGTTATGCTTAAAGCTTTCTGGTGTGTTTTTTGTTGGAGGTGTAACCTTGTATATAATTGCTTCCCATTATGGGGACATCTGGGGCAAGAAAAACTGATCAAAATGGTGTTGGCTGCATGCTTTATACCCCTGACTACCTGATGTCATGGAAGCTGAGACTGCAACTGTTGCAGGACTCGAGACTAATCAGGCTGACTGGGGGCTACTGCAAGCAGATAACCCAAATGTGAGGACTGCAACAGTGAATACACTATGGCATCTACATTTATGTTAAGTGTGCACAACTGTACTTTTGTTGGTTGGGTGCAGTGCAGAGTCTGTCAGCAGACCTCTGCTTCCAAAAAGCAATCTTGTACCGGCAATGTTCTTTAAGGCATCAGCCTGCATTGCTTCTGCCTTACAAAGAAACTGGTGACCAGATGGCAGATGTACCTAGGCCCAAGGCCAAAGCTACTTCTAAGAAAACCTGCTGAGAAGGAGCCAGTAGGCGTAGGCAATCAAGATCTGGTCAGGTTAGTTGAGGACCTTATCTCCTTAGTCAGAGCTAGGTTACCCCCTTTGGAGTCTTTCCCAGGGGAGAAGGATCCAGCCCTTGAAGTTTTCTCTGAACCGGAGGCGGTCTGTCTTTGAGGAAGGGCACTTCCTTACCTTTGAAGATTTAGATTCTAAGCAGAATCTGTCTTCAGCTTCACCTCCTGAAGACTTGTTTTGGGAAAACACCCCTTGCCATGGGGGAACATTTCCTGTAGGAGGCACAAGAATACCCACAATCTAAAAAGTAGATTAGGGGAGTTTCTTGACCCCTCATGACACAAACCTTTGGCTGTTCCTCCTGTATTGGAGGTGGTAGAGGATTTTTTTATGGACTCTTCCCTGAACCCAGACTCTCTCCCTCCAGCCCCTCAAAAACCAGACCGGTTTTACAAGGTGCTGGACTCTCATAAATACCTCTTCAGAAACTCCTCTGCTGACCCAGAGGTTCACTCCGGGTCCCAAACGAGCAAGAGCCAGCTCTTCAAAAAACCTATTACCTGCGGACAGAGAGCAGGACCCTTGAGAGGTTGGACCTTTGCCATTCCAGCTCCTAAGTGGCCAGACACTTTACACTGTGGCTATGATACTATGGAGGCCTCTAGCCGAGCTGATGTATCTGGCTGTCAGAAGTAATGCTTGGTTTAGGGAGCAGACCCTGCCAGACCATGTCAAATCCAAACTTCTAGGTGCACCCCCCCTGAGTTTCCTTTAAAGAGTTTATTCAACCCGAACATAAAAACATTTCTAGCTTCACTGCTAGAACTGTGATCCCTGATGGGGATCTTTTTGTCAACAGGCATTGAAGGTCTTGAAGAAAGTTAACTTCTGATTTTGTGTGCATTAAGTACTTGCTTCTGTTTTAGCTTGTTTACCTAGCCAAGGTCAGTTGGTGGTCCCTTATCAAGGTTATCTAGGGTAGCCTCTGTAGCTTTAGTTTCCTATCAAGGTGATCTTAAAAGGTATTTTCACCTTAACTGTTGCAGAAAAAACATCTTACTGGATAAAACACTTGTTTTTAAAACTAAAAGTTTCAGTTCTGTTTCATTTCCTGCTTAAATAGGAAATTAAGTGGGACCACAAGACCCTTAACAGCCACAACTAGGCTGTGAGGGCAAAGGGTAGGCAGTCTGAATGTCAGTAGAAGAGCAGCTCTGACTAGAGGTCAGGCTTGATGGTTGAGCTTCTGGTTTTAGCAGTCATTTCAGGTAGATTGAATTCTGTGCTTTTGTATGGTTAAAACTTCAGTTTTAACTGAGAACCCTCTCTGATGGGCCCTGTGTTATGCATTTTTTTTTCCATTTAAGCTGAGCATTTTCTTCCACCCAAGTTGTATTCAGGGGTGCTTGCATGCTTAACCAGTGCACACTATGTAGTCAAACATGCATGTCTTCAGAGTCGTCCAGCTTTTCTGCCACTACTTCAGTTATGATATTTGTCATAGAAGTCTTGCATTTAAATTTGAGTATCTCTAGTGTTAGTATGGTCAGATCCTCTGCTGTAAGGAAGAATATAACTGCCATGGGTGCCAGGTATTTAGAGTAGCTACACTTAAGTTGCTACCTTATCGCGCTTTTCAGAGCACTAGGTGGTTAATGGCTCATTGTGTTGACCATATGGATAATTCTCAATACGTCATGGGAATATGTTGCAGTATTACCATAAAGAGTGTGATGAGGCCCATGGCTAAACTTCAAAGATGCAAGTTCATTGTTCCTGCACAACCATTCAGGGCTCAAGCCTGAACTGGCTGCATGTTAAGGCTTTGGTGGGGAGGGTGCACTACATTACAAATCCCATGTGATAGGCTCTAGAGATCTGTTGCAATACAGGTTAGTCCACAACTTGTGTCTTAAGCCCAGTGGTGGCATGACATGGTTGTTGAAGAAATACCTGACAGAATAGATGTTCTTAGTGTTTCACTGTTGCAGTCCTAACATATTGGTTATCCGGCTCCCGGTAGCACTCAGCCGGCCCGAATACCAGACTCCTTGGTATATGACGTTGGCTGCAGTCCGTTTTAAAACTGATGTCAGAACGTCCGGTATAAAGGGAAGCAGCTGACTCCATTTCCTCAGTCTTTCTTGCCGTGGAGCCCACAGCAGATGCAATTCGCACTAGTGCCAGTCGGCCGCTTATTATTTTTTGCTTTCTGACTACCAAGTTGAAGACTACTTCAGATAAGTACCCCATTGGGGATCCTTTTCTTTAACAAATGTCAGTTAATTGTCTTGCCTGTGGAACACAGATTCCGCACCATGATTTTCATTCCTATTGTATAACTTGTTTGGGCCTTGAGCACGATGTCCCTAATTGTGATCTCTGTGCCTTCTTTAACCTGCGTACCATGTGCCGTAGAGCTAAGATTTTGTATAAACATTTCGGAGTCTGGCCTAAGTTCATCGGTATGGTGTCTTCTGGTCTGCCAGCTTTGGATATACCTAGGAAACACAAAGACAAGGACCGCGACAGGCCCTTGGGTTAAATCTGCTGATGACGCACCGGTGAAATTGGTAGTCAGCTCGGCGGTAGTCAGTGAGGCACTTTTGCAGCCCCTGTAAGTCTGCAGATTTTCAGCCACAGGCCTCTGCCAAAACCTTTACCGAGTCCTCATTGTCATGGTATTTTGTCTTCAGACCCTCCGCCTGTCGCCACCTCAGATGGGTCTGGAGCTGCTATGCAGGCACCGGCTTCTGACGCCTCTTCTGTTCGACAATTGAACAGAACCAGACTACCTTAGGTCATACTTCTGCAGATGTTCGTGTTTCACTGTTGCAATCATTACATTTGGGTAATCTGTTGGCAGGTTGCCCTCAGTCAGCCTGATTAACAAAGTCTTGGGTCCTGCATTGGTTGCTGTCCCTTCTTCCATGACGTCAGGTTGTCAGAGGTATAAAACATGCAGCCAATGCCATTACATCAGTCTTTCTTACCGCGCGGTGCCTGAAGCAGAAGCAGTCCAAGTGCCAGTCGGCAGTCTCCTGAAATTTTCGTTTTAGAGTTTCAGAACCGAAGTCTTCAACTAAAAGCCAAGTACCCCGTTGGGAAAACTTTTTTGTCCTTACCGATGTCAGTAAAAGTTTAATTGTATTACTTGCAGGAAGCACATACCTCATAAGGATTTTCATTTGTACTGTATTCCTTGCCTAGGCTCTGACCATGATGTACCTTGCTGTCAGTTTTGTGCTTTATTTAATCAGCGCACTATCCATCGTCGGTACATTTTTGCTTCTAAATATTTCGGTTCCCAGTTTTATTATCCAGAAATGATGTCTGTTGCCATTTGACTACCAGAATACTGAAAAAACGCAAAGAAAAGGCCGTTAAGGTCCAAAACTGCTGACTGTTCTCCTAAGCCAGTCGCCAGTTCGCCGGTACTCAGAGGTGCTTTCACAGCCCATGATACCCGCTACTTCTGATTTGCAGGCCTCTACTGAGACCCATTTGGAGTCCGGTATGCCGTGAGGTGCTTCACCTATGGAACCGCGGATGTCTCTACCTTGGATGGGTCCGGAGCCACTGTGCAGGCACCGGCTTTTGAGGGTACAGATTTGCATATTAAACGCTCTATCTTCAATACTAAGGCCTAAATCTCGATCTGTGTCTAAAAAAACGACGCCCAGGCCGCATGTTCAGGCCTCTATGCCTAAAAAAACAAATGATCAAAATGGCTGAAGATTTAATTACTCTAATCAGAGGTAGTCAAGCCCCCCTTATAAGAGGCCCAGGGCTGAACTTGACTATGAACCTTCTGAACAGGAGTCTTTCTTCTGACTCTTGGAGTTTTTCCATACCTACTTATGAGGACTCTGCAGAGGATGTCCTTCATGGATGCATCTGCAGTCATAACAAGTGGGTTGTCCTGTCGTCAGGCAGCCCTACAGTCGGCCAGATTCCAAAGTCCGGGTCCGGCTTCGGCTGATGTCGCACTCCACCCGACGTCATCTCTGTTGGTCTTCGGGTATAAAGGCATCAGCCGACGCCATTTTCCTCAGTCTTTCTTGCCGTGGCGCCGAAGCAGAAGCTGTTCGCAAGTGCCGGTCGGTCGGATCCAGAGATTACTTCTACCGAATACTACTTCGAAGACTTCTAAAGCTAAGTACCCCGTTGGGGACTCTTTCTTGCCTCAGCCGATGTCAGAAAAAGTTAACAATTGTTTAAACTGTGGGAAACAAATACCTCATAAAGATTTCCACTCTTACTGTCTGCCTTGTTTAGGCCCAGCCCACGACGTAGCAGCCTGTTCGGCCTGTGCTTCTTTCAACTGACGAACGCTTAGGCGTCGGTCGGAGTTTGCAGAACAGTTTTTCGGTTCTGTTTTTGCGTACATTATGCCGTCGGATCCTCCGACTACCCAATCTACCAAAAAACGCAAAGATAAAGACCGACACTCGCGGTTTCGGCCGAAACCATGGTCAAACAAACCGCGAGTGTCTCGGTTTCGGCCGAAACCGAGAAAACTGAACAAAGTACAGCTGAACCTACTCCTACAACTGAGGCCCCTGCTACTACTCTTGAATCGACCTCAGAAATTTTACCCACTACGGTGGTTGACTTATCAGACACCATCCCCTTGGATGTCTCTACCCCAGCACGTGGTGCTGCTAGGCCTCCAGCAGCCATGTCCATTAAGGCCTTCGCCAGGGCTAAAGCAGCCAAGACTACTAAAACAGTGCCTGTTAAACCCCCCCACATCCAGGCCCTCTTCTAGTTCTCAAATGCTTACTTTGGCAGAAGATTTAATTTCTTTAATTAGAGGATCTCAATCTCACCCAGACAGGGCCTCTCAGCCCCAGAGAAGAGACCTAGGGCAGAGCCCCCTGAGCCAGTGTCTTCTGATGATTCTGCTGATGAATCAGACATAACTGACCAGCCTGAGGCTCCCTTCTCCAATTTTGAAGATTCTGATGCTGAAGAATCCATTCCAGCTGCTTCCCCACCAGAAGAATTCTCCTTTGGGGAAACCTTGCATGCCATGCGAGAACAGTTCCAATGGCAGCAACAGGATTTTTCAGACTCCAGAAAAAGACTTAGGACCTTTCTGCACCTCCCACAGCACAGGCCCTTAGCTATACCTCCTGTTCTCTCTGTGGTGGATGATGCTTTCAATGATGTCTGCTCCGCTCCAGATTCTTTACCCCAGCCCCTGCCAAACCAGACAGATTTTACAGGGTGCCAGATACTCATCACCACCTTTACAAGGCTCCTCTTGCAGACCCAGAAACTATATCCCAGGGTCCCAAGGCAGTAGCCGCGACCATAGCTAAAAACCCTATTCCTTCTGAAAGGGAAGCAAGGTCATTAGACAGATGGGGTAAAAAGGTCTACACTTCAGCTACTCTCTCAGCTAGAGCTTTAAACTGTCAGTTTCACATGATACAATACCAAGAGTTTATGCTTGATCAGTTAACTAAAAAACTAACCACTGATGAATCTCTTGACAAGAAATATGTATTAGAGATGGTAAATAACATAAAACAGGTTAGCAACCATTCCTTAAAATGTGGCTATGATGCACTGGAGGCTTCATTTAGATCAGCCATGACAGGCACAGTGATAAGAAGGCATGCATGGCTAAAGGAACAGGCTTTACCGGATCATGTTAAAGCTAAGTTGCTAGATGCTCCTATGGACAAGACAAGTTTGTTTGGTACACCTGCCCAGCAGGTTATGAAGAAAATGGAAGAAAAGGCAAAATCTGTTCAAACTGTTAAAGATTTCTTGCAGGTTCAACCCCAAGGTTTAGCAGGAACTGGCCTGCCAAAATTGGTCCTTTCCTGACTCCACAAAATTTCAAAGGGGCAGGAATAGACGTTCCAGAGGCAGAAACCAATCCAGAGGAGGTGCCTACAGAGGAAGACAGTGGCAAGGTAACAACAGAGGCACAGACACAGCCACTGCCTCTACATCAGCACAACCACAGTGACTTAACCCTAAATCCGCCTACCAGGGAACAAATAGCAGCTCCTTTAGGCGGAAAGTTAACCTTATTTTCAAAGAACTGGCACTACATAACAAAAGACAAGTGGATTTTACAAACCATAGATCAAGGTTACCGGTTTCACTTCCACACTTTACCAGTCAAAAGAGGAATGCCAAATCTACCTCCAAATCAAAAACCAGAGGCTCTACGACAGATAATGGAGTTAGCAAACATGAGAGCTGTGGAAAGAGTGCCAACATCAGAGCAAGGAAAGGGGTTCTATTCCAGACTATTCCTAGTTCCAAGAAAGGAAAAAAGTTGGAGACCAATACTCGACCTGTCCACCTTAAATACATACATCATTGTCCCAAAATTCAAAATGCTGACCCTACAGCAACTTCTTCCCATGCTGGGCAAGGAGTCTTGGCTGGTAACTCTAGATCTCAAGGAGGCATACCTGCACGTCCCCATTCGACCAATCTGCAGAAGATACCTCAGATTTCTTGCAGGATCAGAGCACTATCAATTCTCAGCATTGCCCTTTGGCTTATCTACTGCGCCCAGAGTATTTACAAAATGCCTGGCATCAGTAATCGCCATTGCAGACTCAGGGAATTCAAATTTACCCATACCTGGACGACTGCCTGCTACAAGGGGACAACAAAAGCAAGCTGACAACAGATTTACAAAGGGTCATTTACTTGCTACAAGCACTGGGATACACAGTCAATTTACAAAAGTCAAGGCTGATACCATCCCAAACAAGGACATTCTTGGGCGCGGAATTGGACACAGTAAAACAAATGGCATTCCTGACTACAGAAAAACAAAAAGAACTTCCTCTTTACTTCTTGGCACTAACAAAACTGAACAAGTTAACAGCAAGAAAAGTACTGCAGGCCCTGGGCTTCATGGCATCATGCATAATCTTGGTTCCATTTGCCAGACTGCATATGAGAAAACTACAGTGGTACCTAAAGAATTTATGGTCCCAACACAGACAGTCTAGAAGCAGAAATCCCACTAATTCCATGCTTAAAACAGGAGTTCCTATGGTGGGCTCAGGCATGCCGGTCAAACCCAGGCCTACCCTTTCGCAGATGTCAAGCAAGCCAGACCATCACAACAGACGCTTCAGACCTAGGATGGGGGGCCCACATGCTGGACAAATGCGTGCAAGGATTGTGGACACAGGATCAACTTCAACTGCACATCAACCTAAAAGAAATGCTGGCAGTAAAACTGGCAATCCAAAAGTTCAAACCATTTCTCAGAGGGCCAGTTGATAAGGACAGACAACACCACAGTCATGTGGTACATCAACAAACAGGGAGGCACTCATTCTTACCCCCTATGCAGAATGACCTTGGAGCTGTGGACCCTGGCACTCAGCTACAACATCCAGTTACAGGCAATATTTGTACCAGGGAAAGACAAATAGGTTCATAGGTTCATAGGTTAGTACTAAGCTAACTGCCCTTGTGAGCCATTTTAAGCCTAGCCAATTATCCCTTGTGAGACTCAAACCCTGCACCTTGTGTTTGTAAGGCAAACACCTTAACCATTAGGCCACCCTCCCAACCCCAGACATATTAAGCAGAACCACTTCGGATGCCCACGAATGGAAGCTTCACCCGGACATCTTCAAGACCATCTCAAAGAAATGGGGAATGCCACAGATAGACCTATTCGCATCACCTCTCAATCACCAGATCAAAAAATTCTGCACAAGGACATTCCACCCATTAGCATGGAAAGTGGATTTGCTCTCCTTCAACTGGAAAGGCCTAACAGCATATGCATTCCCACCTCTTCCTTTGATACACAAGGTACTACTGAAAATCAAGGAAGAACGTCCAAGGATAATCCTGATAGCTCCAAACTGGCCAAGACAACACTGGTACCCACTACTGAGGAGCATGTCTCAGAACAATATGTGGACAATTCCCCTGATGCCTTTGATGTTAACGCAGAACAACTTCAGCACCATACATCCAAACCTAAAAACCTTGCAACTGACTGCATGGAACATCACATAACAGCAGCTAATCCAGAGCTTTCCCAAAGAGTTAAAGACATTATTCTTGAAGCACGCAGACCTTCAACAAGAAGGAACTATGCTGGAAAATGGAAAAGGTTTGTCATCTGGAGTACGGAAAGAGGAAAAGATGTGTCAAACATAGATATGCCTAACATTCTGGAGTATCTGGCCGAACTTCTTCATTCAGGCCTGTCCTACTCCTCCATCAAGATACATGCATCAGCTATTTCAGCAGAATACAGCTTTGATCCACCTGTTTTTTCGCACCCTTTGCTCAGGCAGTTCCTCAGAGGAATCAAGAATGTAAAACCTCCAAGGAAACCACCATTACCAGCTTGGGATTTAAATTTCGTGCTAGAAAAGTTGACACTATCACCCTTTGAACCAGCAGCAACAGCAGACCTACAACACCTGTCATGGAAAACTGCTTTCCTACTGGCGATTACTTCAGCAAGGAGGGTTTCAGAACTACAGGCCTTAATGGCAGTGCAACCCTTCCTAATCTTCCACCAAGATAGTGTCCATGAGGACTAATCCTACATTTATGCCCAAGGTGGTATCCAGAGTGTCTTTAAACCAGGCAATCCACCTACCCACCTTCTTTCCCAATCCACAAAACAGAGGGGAAAGAATACTGCACACCTTGGATGTACATAGACAGCTACGCTACTACTTGGACAGAACAAAAAATAACAGAAAGACTGACCAACTTTTTGTAGCCTATGCAACAGGAAGGGAAGGAAAAGCTATTTCCAAACAGACAATCTCCAAATGGATAGGAAATTGCATACGATTCTGTTACTCCTTCCATGGAAAACAGATTCCACAGAACATAAGACCTCTTTCTACAAGGGCAACAGCCACTACCACAGCCTTCTTACGAGGAGTGGCAACCAAAGACATTATTGAGGCGGCTACTTGGACCTCCGTGCATACATTTGCCAAGCATTATAATTTGCCTCTATATTCCAGATCCCGAGCAGGGTTTGCCACTGCTGTACTGCAAGGGATCCTAAACACACCATAATCTACCTTTATCCTCCTCCCCTAGTTGGCTATGGTATTCTACCCACTTGTTATGACTGCAGATGCATCCATGAAGGACATAGTACAGTTTTGTACCTACCATAAATGTAGATGTCCGAACTGGATAGCATCTGCAGTCAGGATTACCTCCCTCCTTCCCTCTGTGGTACTCCTAGGGTGTTTACCCTTCTAATAGCTAGCTCTTGGGGGGGAGTCTTTTATGGTGTATTTGTTTGTGTATATGTACATACATGCTTATTGTTGTGTTTACCTCTATCTATTTGGAAACATTGGCATCTATCCAAATTTTAGCCTGCAAGAGGGCTACTGGCATCTGGGGCAAGAAACACTGAGGAAAATGGCGTCGGCTGATGCCTTTATACCCGAAGACCAACAGAGATGACGTCGGGTGGAGTGCGACATCAGCCGAAGCCGGACCCGGACTTTGGAATCCGGCCGACTGTAGGGCTGCCTGACGACAGGACAACCCACTTGTTATGACTGCAGATGCTATCCAGTTCGGACATCTACATTTATGGTAGGTACAAAACTGTACTATTCCATTCCTTCTACTTCACCCCTGAGGATTTTTCGTTTGGGGAAACCTTACCTACCTTAAGGGAGCAATTTCCAGTGGGAAAGTCAGGATTTTTCTGAATCCAAAAAGAGGCTTAGGGATTTCCTCCTTCCTCAGCATAGGCCTTTGGCTATACCTCCTGTACTAGACATTGTTGGTGTTTTCGGAATCCAGTATGGCCCCTGATTCCTTGCCTCCGGCCACTAGTAAACCAGACAGATACTAGAGAGTTCCAGAGTCCCACAGATTCCTTTTCAAAGATCCTGTTGCGGACCCTGAAACAATTTCTTAGGGGCCCAAGGGCATAAAGGCTTCTACTGCTAAAAATCCTACCTCTTCTGATAGAGACTCCAGGGCGCTTGATGAGATAAAAAGGTTTATACTTCTGCAACCTTGGCAATCAGGGCTTTAAACCAATTCCATATGCTAAAATATCAGCAGCATATCATGGGGCTACTTAAACAGAAAATGATTATTTCTGACTGTGGAAAATAGATTTACAGGATTTATTGCATTCAGCTGAGCAAGGTGGAAAACATACTTTGCAATGCGGTTTTGATTCTTTAGAGGCCTCTTGCAGGGCTGCTGTTACTGGGTCTGTGCTTAGAAGGCATGCTTGGCTTAAGGAGCAATCTCTGCCTGATCATGTTAAAGCAAAAACTATTGGATGCTCCTTTGCAGCAGGACTGTCTGGCAGTAAGGATGAAGAGGTTCTAAAAAAGATGGAAGATAAAACTAAATCTATGCAAACTGTGAAAGATTTCTTACAAGAACTGTGAAAGATTTCTTACAAGTACAACCGCCAAGATTTAGTAGGCACTGGCCTACTAAGAAATGGTCCTTTCCAGCTCCTTCCAGAGCCTCTCAAGCCAAACCCAGACACACCAAAAGCACCAGGTTTCAGTCCCAAGGGACTTTCAGAACTAAGCAATGGGGTGCTTCCACTTCCAAATCTGGAAATAAGACACCACCCTATGGTAAATGGTCTCACTGACTTTCCTTTAAAATTACCAAGCACTTGCCTCTTAGCTGCCCCTTTGGGGGGAAAACTGGCTCTTCATGCAAAAAACTGGCAACTTATAACCCAGGACAAATGGATTTTAAATAGTGTCCCAGGGATAAAGATTTAATTTCTACACGTTGCCAACTCTAAACGGGTGGCCACACCTGCTCCCAAAATCAGTGGGCAGAGGTTCAGAAGCAAGTACTTTCCCTCCTAAACATGGGGGGGCTATTCAACTAGTACCAGAAGAGGAAAAGGGACAAGGTTTCTATTCCAGACTTTTCCAGGTACCCAGAAAAGACAAATCATGGCATCCACTTCTGGACCTGTCTACTCTTAATACCTTTCTGGACATTCCAAAATTCAAGATGCTGACTCTTCACCAGTTACTTTTTATACTAGGCAAGGATGCCTGGTTGGCAACTCAAGATTTAAGAGGCTTACCTGCATATCCCAATCAGGGAATCTTGAAGATACCTACGCTTCAAAGCAGGCTACTTGCATTATCAGTTCTCTGTACTGCCCTTTGGCTTGTCTACTGTGCCCAGGGTATTCACAAAGTGCCTGGCTCCAGTAATTGCATTTTACAGGCAAAGAAATATTCAAATATACCCACACCTGGTCGATTGTCTAATTCAGGCAGAAAACCAGGCCATTCTAAAACATCTGGCATTTGTAAAAAGGGTTCTAACTTGTCTAGGGTACATCATAAATGAAAAGAAATCACAACTGCTACTCTCTCAAAAAAATTACATTCCTGGGTGCAAGCTTGAATACAACTGCCTAGATGGCTTTCCTTACACCAGAAAAGCAAATTCATTTGGTGACTTCAAACAGGTAGCCACAAAAACCCTATCTGCAAGACAAATACTGCAAGCCTTTGGGGTTCATGGCCTCCTGCATTCTTCTAATTCCATATGCAAGACTGCATATGAGGAAACTTCAGTGGTACTTAAAGTTTATGGAGTCAACTTTGTCACAGCCTGGAAACGATGATTCCTGTCCTACCTTGCCTGCACCTAGAGTTCATATGGTGGGCAGAGGCCTGCCACCAAAACAAGGGACTGCCATTCACACCACCCCTTGCCACCCAAACCCTAACTACAAATGCATCAGACTATGCATGGGGGGGGGGGGGGGGCTCATCTGGCAGGGAAGTGCATTCTGGGCAAATGGAGCCCAAATCAAATGCACCTTCATATCAATCAAAAAAAAAATGCTAGCTGTACAGAATGCTTTGACAGCCTTCAAGGACTACCTTCATCCAGGACAACTAATGGTAAAGATGGACAACACCGATGTTAGTGTTACCCTGCCGCAGTCATCACACTTGGGTTATCCAGTCGTCAGGCGGTCCCGCAGTCAGCCTGAGTTCCAAAGTCTTGGTCCGGCGTCGGTTGCTGTCGCTTCTTCCCTGACGTCAGTGCGCCAGGGGTATATGAGGCATCCAACACCATTTTCTTCAGTCTTTCTTGCCGCGTGGTGCCTGAAGCAGTTGGCAAGTGCCAGTCTGCCAACACCTGAGATTTTCGAATCTAATTTCAGTCCGAAGTCTTCAATATAGCTAAGTACCCTGTTGGGGAACCTTTTCTTGCCTCCGTCTGATGTCAGAAAGTTAACAATTGCATTTCTTGTGGGAAGCAAATACCTCATAAGGTCTTCCATTCTTATTATATACCTTGCCTAGGCCCAGACCACGACGTCACTGGTTGTCGGTTTTGTGCTAGGTTCAGTAAGCGAACTATAAAGTGTCGCTTTGATTTCGCTTGACACTACTTCGGTAGGAAATTTAATTATACCATGCCGTCGGAGCAACCGACGACCGGCATGCATAAAAAACACAAAGATCAGGACAGCCTAGATCAAGCCAGACTCCGACGCCTCTGCTGGGCTTGTCGCCGGTTCTCCGGTTTTTAGTGAGGTGCCTATGCAGCCCCTGACAACCGCAGAGTTGGAGCTCCAGACCGCTTCGGATTCTCACAGTACTAGGCAGATGCAGCCATTTTCTTTAGGCCCTACCGACAACATTGCAGAAGGAGAAACCGGTGCTGTGGAAACACCTTCAGTTACAGAAGGTGTTTTTAGACTGACTACTCTCACCATAAAATCTTATGCTAAGCTTAAGACCTTCTTTAAAACCTAAAAAGACTGTACATCAGTCTCCAGTTCAGGCCCCATGCCTAAGAAACAGATGCTTAAGATGGCTGAAGATTTGATTACCCTGATCAGGGTTTTCCAACCTCCTCCAGACAAAAGGCCAAGACAAGAGGAGGATTATGCCGCCTCTGATCAGATTTCTATTTCCTCAGACTCCTCTGAGGAACAGGATTACTCCTTTCCCCCTTATGAAGATTCTGATGCTGAAGACTCCATTCCCTCAGCATCTCTCCCCCTGAAGACTATTCCTTTGGGGAAACTTTACATACCATGAGGGAACATTTCCACTGGGAAGGCCAGGACTACTCTGATTCAAAGAAAAGGCTCCGAGAGTTCCTTTTACTTCCCCAGCACAGACCACTTGCTGTCCCTCCAGTTTTAGACATTGTGGATGATTAGAATCTAGTCTAAATCCAGACTCTCTACCATAGCTCTCAACCTTCCATCTCCAAAATGAGGAACGCTCGCCTTCATAATGTGGAACAAATGGGCAAAATGTGGAACACATATTAATGGCTTACTAACAACTTCAACTAGGAAGGTCATAGGATGGTTAAAATATGCTAGTTTTACTCAAAGATCATCCTTTAATGAATTAATATGATTAATTTCTATCTATCACTTAAAAAAATTCCTAACACTGAAGGCGTGACAGACACTTTCAATGTGGAACTTCGAGGAACATGAACTTTTTAAGACCCCAAATGAGGTACGTTCCTCGTAATGAGGTACACTTGAGAGGTATGCTTTCTACCTCCTGCTCCAGCCAAATCAGACCGATACTACAGAGTACCTAACTCACACAAATTCCTTTATAAAAGCCCTGTTGCTGACCCAGAAACAATTTCCCAGGGTCCCAAAGGGGCTAAGGCTTCTATGGCTAAAAATCCTGTACCCTCTGAAAGGGACTCCAGAGCACTAGATAGGTGGGGGAAGAAGGTATACACCTCAGCTATTCTAGCTATGAGAGCATTAAATTGTCAGTTTCACATGCTGAAATATCAGCAATTCCTAATGTCTCAATTAAAACAAAAGATGAGCACACATTCTCAACAGTCTGAATTCAAGGAAATGCGGGATCTGTTGCATGCAGCTGAACAGAACATACTTTACAATGTGGATTTGATTCATTGGAAGCTTCCTGTAGAGTAGCTGTTACTGGGTCTGTCATACGTAGGCATGCTTGGTTAAAGGAACAAACCCTGCATGATCATGTTAGTGCAAAATTACTAGATGCACCTTTACAGCAGGATGTCTTCTTTGGTGTCAAAGCAGAAGAAGTTTTAAAGAAAATGGAGGATAAGGCAAAGTCTATGCAGACGGTCAAGATTTTTTACAGGTACAACCCCCTCGTTTCAGCAGAAATTGGCCAACAAAAAATTGGTCCTTTCCAGCTTCTGACAGACACCAGAGGGGCAAATACAGACGCCCAAGGGGCAGAGGTCAAGCACAAACCCCTTACAAACCTTGCCAATGGGGCACTGCAACACAGAAGGGAGGATACAGGCCCCAAACTACTAGAAGACAAACACAATGACTTAATCTTCAAACTGCCAAGCAAAACTCTCTTGGCAGCTCCCTTGGGAGGAAAATTATCACTTTTTGCAGACAACTGGCGCATCATCACAAAGGACAAATGGGTCCTAGACATTGTCTCACAAGGATACAGATTCCATTTTCACACCTTTCCAAGGATAAAAGGAATTCCAAACCTGCCACCAAATCAATGGGCAGAGGCACAAAAACAAATTGCAGCTCTCATGGACATGAGAGCCATTCAGCTGGTACCTACAAAGGAGCAAGGCCAAGGATTTTACTCGAGGCTCTTTCTAGTCCCCAGAAAGGACAATGCATGGAGACCCATTCTGGATCTTTCAATTCTAAACATCTACTTGCAAGTACCCAAATTCAAGATGCTAACACTACATCAGCTTCTTCCCATGTTGGGCAAGAAGGCTTGGCTAGTAACGTTGGACCTCAAGGAGGCATACCTGCATGTCCCTATCAGACAAAATTGCAGAAGATACCTCCGTTTCATTGCAGGTTCAACCCATTGCCAATTCTCTGCACTGCCCTTTGGCTTATCTACTGCACCCAGGATCTTCACAAAATGCCTGGCACCAGTAATTGCATACTGCAGACGGAGGAATTCAAATATACCCATACCTGGACGACTGCCTCATCCAAGCAGAAAGCAAGGGCATTCTTACATCTGGCATTTGTCAAACACCTAAGTTGCCTAGGGTACACAGTAAACAAAAAAAAATCAAAACTAGTGCTCTCTCAGAACATATTCCTGGGTGCCAGCTTGAATACAATGGCCCAGATGGCTTATCTCACGCCAGGCAAGCAAATACAACTAACTCAATACTTCAAAATAATGGCAACAAAGACCCAACTCCCTGCAAGAAAAATTCTGCAGGCCTTGGGATTCATGGCATCTTGCATACTGCTACCACCATTTGCAAAACTGCATATGAGGAAATTAGTGGTACCTGAAAAGCGTATGGACTCAACACAGCCACAGCTTGGAAACAATACCTCTCATTCCCTGCCTTCAACAGGAGTTTCTATGGTGGGCACAGGCATGTCACCTCAACAAGGGTCAGCCTTTCACCATACCCCCAGCCAGGCAAACTGACAACAGATGCATCGGACTATGCCTGGGGAGCACACATGGCAGGACAGTGCGTTCAAGGCAAATGGACTTCAGATCAAAGATATCTGCACATCAATCAAAAAGAAATGCTAGCTGTGCAGAATGCCCTGACAGCTTTCAAGGACCTCTTACATCCAGGACAACTAATAATGACAGACAATACCACAGTAATGTGGTACATAATCAAGGGGGTACACACTCCTACCCTCTATGCAGGCACGCAATGACCTTGTGGAACAGCACTGACTTACCAAGTTCAATTACAAGCACAATTCCTGCCAGGAAGAAAGAACACATTGGCAGACAACCTAAGCAGACTCGTCATGGATCCCCACAAGTATAAACTGGATCCACAAGTATTTACAATGATAACTCAAAAATGGGGACGCCCAGACATAGACCTGTTTGCCAACCCCCAAAACTACCAACTACAAAAATTTTGCACAAGGACATTCCACCCACAAGCTTGGAAAGTGGACACCCTCACATTCAGTTGGAAAATGATGACAGTATATGCCTTCCCTCCACTGCACCTTCTAACAAAGGTGCTGCTGAAAGTCAGAATAGAGGCCACAAATGATACTCATTGCCCCAGACTGGCCACACCAGCACTGGTACCCACTACTAAGGAACATGGCCCACCATGGATTTTACCACAAATTCCTCATCTGCTCACACAGCAAGATAGTCAGATTCTACACAGCCAGCTCAAGACCTTAAATCTGGCTGCATGGCACATCACCTAAACAATCAGCCAGCTCCTCTATCAAAAGCTGTTATGGATGTCATTCTGGAGGCCAGAAGACCAAGCACCAGGAAAGCCTACTCAGACAAATGGAAAAGATTTTGCGCCTGGAACCAAGCTAAAGGCCAAAATCCCCTTGAGCCGGACATACCTGAGATTCTACAATATCTAACTGAGATGTTACACAAAGGGCTTTCTTTGCATCGATTAAAATCCATGCCTCGGCTATTTTAGCTCACTACAACACGGATCCTCCCTTCTTTTCACATCCACTTCTAAGACGGTACCTCAGAGGGGCCAAAAACAAGTCCTCCCAGGAGAGCACCAATGCCAACTTGGGACCTCAACTTTGTTCTGGAAAAGCTTACGCTACCACCTTTTGAACCAGCTTTCTCAGCTGATTTAAAGTTTATCTCATGGAAAACTGCCCTACTGTTAGCAATTACTTCAGCCAGAAGAGTCTCAGAGCTGCAGGCACTAATGGCAGTGGAGCCTTTCCTCATTTTTCATCAAGACAGAGTCTCTATGAACTAACCCTTCCTTTATGCCAAAGGTGGTTTCCAGTGTGGCTCTAAATCAAACCATCCATTTACCCACCTTTTTCCTAAATCCCCAGAACAAAGGAGAAAGGCTCCTGCACTCCTTGGACATTCACAGGCAACTATGTTACTACTTGTATAAAACTAAGGCTTTCAGAAATTGACCAGCTCTTTGTAGCCTATGCAACAGCATCACAAGGAAAGGCTATCTCAAAACAGACCATTTCAAAATGGATAGGGCATTGCATACGTTTCTGCTACACTCTTTATGGAAAACCAGTTCCTGCTAGCATAAGGCCCCACTCCACCAGGGCAGCAGCTACATCTACAGCCTTCCTCAGGGGGGTGCCAACCAAGGATATTCTGGAAGCTGCAACTTGGAGTTCAGTACACACCTTCACCAAACAGTCACTTACCACTATACTCTGACTAGAGCTGGTTTCGCCACTGCAGTTTTGCAGGGCCTTCTAGCCTCTTCTAACCCTGATTGATTCCACCTCCCATCCTTAGCTTTGGGATTCAACCCAAGTGTGATGACTGCAGCAGGGTAACACGATGAACATAGTACAGTTTTGTACCTACCATAAATGTAGATGTTCGTGTTCACCCTGCTGCAGTCCAGGTTCCCTCCATCCCCTCTGACCTAGCTGAGCCCTTTCTATGCCTTTGTATCTGATACAACCTTTGTGGTGTATTTGCTTATAGCTGGGGGTATGTTTTTGTGCTTTTATTATTGGTACTATGTAGTGACCTCATATTGGGGGGCACCTGACATCTGGGTCAAGAAAAACTGAAGAAAATGGCGTTGGATGCCTCTTGTGTACCCCTGGCGCACTGACATCAGGGAAGAAGCGACAGCAACCGACGCCGGACCAAGACTTTGGAACTCAGGCTGACTGCGGGACCGCCTGATGACAGGATAACCCAAGTGTGATGACTGCAGCAGGGTGAACACTAATATCTACATTTATGGTAGGTACAAAACTGTACTTTGTGGTACATAAACAAGCAGGGGGTACACATTCCTACCCCCTCTGCAGACTAGCCATGGCATTGTGGACCACAGCCTTGAGCTACAAAGTACAACTACAAGCTCAATTCATGCCAGGAAAGCTGAATAGTCTGGCAGACTAACTAAGCAGAAATCTCATGAACCCACACGAATCGAAACTGGAACCACGAATTTGCAACATGTTGACATGCAAATGGGGGAGCCCAGACAGGTCTTTTTTGCTTCACCCCAGAACTACCAGTTGGACAAATTTTGCACAAGAACTCCTCACAAAAAAGACTGGAAAGTGGATGCTCTCTCCTTCAGCTGGAAAAAAACCCCATCAGTCTATGCCTTTCCCCTCTGCTTCTGCTCTCCAAAGTTCTACTAAAAGTCAAACAGGACAAACCAAAAATGATTTTGATTGCTCCAGACTGGCCACGCTAACGCTGGTACCCACTCCTGCACAGTGTCACAAATTTCTCCATGGCATCTGGCTCAGACATCTTCCTTGCGGTCTCAGCAGGAGAGCCTAATTCTGCACCCTCAGCTCCAAACATTGAATCTTGCAGCTTGGCTAATCATTTAAATTCTCCCTTAGCATCCCTCAGCAAACCTGTGATGGATGTCATTTTGGAGGAGAAGACCTAGTACTAGAAAATCTTACGCTGCCAAATGGAAAAGGTTCTGTGCCTGGAATCAATCTCAAGGGATGAGCACAGCAGCACATTTGCCTCAGATTTTGCAATACTTAACTGAGATGCTTCACAAGGGCCTGTCTTTTTTTTTTTCTTCCATAAAAATCCATGCCTCAGCCATTTCTGCTCATTACAATACAGAACTCCCCCCTCTTTTCTCTCATCCTGTGCTAAAGCAATATCTGAGTGGCCAAAAACTCAATCACCTAGGAGAGCTCCGACCCCTGCCTGGGACCTTAACTTTGTATTGGAGAAACTCACTCTACCTCCTTTTGAGCCAGCTGCTAATTACAGGCACTTATGGCAGTGGAGCCTTTCATCAGTTTTCATGTGGACAGGGTGTCCCTCAGAACCAATCCCTCCATGCCTAAGGTGGTATCCAGTGTAGCTCTTAATCAGTCCTTTCATTTGCCAACCTTCTTTCCTAATCCGCAGAACAAAGGGGAAAGGATACTGCATTCATTAGATGTACACAGACAACTTAGATTCTACTTGGACAGGACTAAACCTCAAAGGAAATCTGAACTGGTGGCACTTGCTGCAGGGACAGAGGGGAAGGCTATTTCAAAGCAAACAATTTTTAACAGATAGGCCATTGCATTCATTTCTGCCATAAGCACCATGGAAAACCTATCCCACAGTGGATCAGACCCCACTCAACCAGGGCTGCATCTACCTCTACAGCCTTTCTCAGAGGCATCCCTACCAGGGACATCCTAGAATCTGCTACCTGGAGTTCTGTACATACTTTCACCAAGCATCATTTGCCAGTTTTCTCTAAATCCAGAGCTGGCTTTGCCACTGCAGTCTTGCTGATAGCTGGTCCTAAGGCTATCTAAATTCCTCCTCCCAACCTTAGCTTTGGGAATCTACCCAAGTGTGATGACTGCAACAGTGAAACACGAAGAACATAGTACAGTTGTGTACACTTACCATAAATGTAGATGTTAGTGTATTCACTGTTGCAGTCCTGGTTACACTCCCTCCAGCCCCCTGACTTCTTTCGGCTATACCTCTACTTTCCTTTTCTATGCTTAAAAGCTTTTTGGTGCATTTGCTTTTTTATTGGAGGTATAACCTTGTATATGTATATATCTAATTGCACCTGATATCTGGGGCAAGAAAAAGCTAATGTAATTATGTCTGTTGCATGTTTTATACCCCTGACGACCTGACATCATGGAAGACCGCAACCGACACAGGACCCAAGACTTTTCAATAAACAAACGAACAAATGGATAGTAAACAGCACGGGAAACCACAAGAACGCATAGTGGAAATTAGCGCTTTCATTCACTTTTAATTGAAACGTGAACTTCAGCAAAAACGGGAGCTCTCCCCTGCTCCCGTTTTTATACAAAATTACAGGAAATGATGTAATAAATCCAATTATACAGTAATTAGATTAAATATTTCATATAAATGTACAACTATGTAAATGTTACTATTCTAAAAAAACACAAAACATTCTTATATAAAATATATTTGTTTCTATGCATTCTTGTAGATGGTCTTGGATTTGGTAGCAAGAGGTTGGGGGTGGATTCCATCCTTGGGGGTTGGGTATTGGATTATAGACATAGTTTTGGAGTCATTGGTCCTTGAGGAGTGTTGAGTGTTGGTAGGTCCATGGCACGTACGCAAGTGAGGGCGTTGGAATCTCTGTATGGACAAGTCCGTTAAGGGTTACCGAATACCATAAACACTTGATGATGTCTTTTGGGGCACATAATGTTATTTATAGTTATTTTCCATAAAATGGGCGGTTGGTAACTGATAAGTTATGAGCTGTCATTCAGCATCATTGGTAACAAAATAACGATTGCTGTTAAATACAGTCCACACATATTCAGTGGATGTGTTTATAGAATTTTTGATCAACAAGTACTTGGTCATCTCATAAACTGCGATTTGGTGTCATCGTTTTTAAAATAAAATTCCAAAGTGTACAGATTTAATTTCATCAGTTTTTATACACTGATGAGTGTGTTCACTAGTATATATTTTTGTAGACTGGCATTTAGACGCTGATGATGTTTGAAAGTGTTCTTAAGTTTTAAATACTTTTAGGTTACAAATTTAATGTGTTTTTTATATAAGAATGTTTTGTGTTTTTTTAGAATAGTAACATTTACATAGTTGTACATTTATATGAAATATTTAATCTAATTATTGTATAATTGGATTTATTACATCATTTCCTGTAATTTTGTATAAAAACGGGAGCAGGGGAGAGCTCCCGTTTTTTCTGAAGAAGTTCACGTTTCAATTAAAAGTGAATGAAAGCGCTAATTTCCATTGTGCGTTCTTGTGGTTTCCCGTGCTGTTTACTATCCATTTGTTCATTTGTTTATTGAAAAGTTTTTTCGGCTTAGTCCGTGATTTCGTTTGAGGACCCAAGACTTTGCTAATCAGGTCCACTGAGGGCTACTGGAAGCAGATAACCCAAATGTGATGACTGCAACAGTGAATGCACTCGTAACATCTACATTTATGGCAAGTGTACACAACTGTACTTTCTGGTGGTCATTTTGTGGCTGTGCAAAAGGTCCATCAGAGTGGGATCTGAGGATGCCTTGCATGCCAGGAAACTGAGTATAAAGAGGGGGCTTTGAGGCAATCTGCATAGGACACTAAGCCCTGTATTTTTGTGAGGACCCCCTGGACATTCCAGTTGCATGTTCCTTGTCGGGTATATACAGAAAGGGGTGTTGTACTCGATATTGGACCTGATGAGGGCCAAGTACAGTGGCATTTCCCTGGACCTAGATGGCATGTTCCAAGTTGACACTGATTTTCTTTCTTAGGCATGCGAGCTAAACGCTAGGTTACTATATCTACATGTTGTCCCTGAATCCCTGACTGTATTTTTAGGGGTGTTCTATCAAAGATGTAGCTTCCCTGGTTTGCAGACTTCCCAAAAGTAGTTTTACATATTACTTAGCATTGAGTTTTAAGTTGTGGCTTTAACACCAGTCACTTGTCTTGGACCTTACTGTATCTTTGGAGGAGGGATTCTGCAATTGCTCCCAGCTTGGTCATCTGCAGACTTGCGAAGCCAGAGGACCTTCACATTGGTCTTTACCTCTGAAAAAGAAGTCAGTCGACCCAGCACAGAACTGTTGACTGCACTGATGACTGGCCCCTCTGTTTAAGATTGCATCTCCAGTCCTAACTTCCGGAGTCATGTCTATTTGCCAGCTGGCTTCCAGTAAATTACATAGGGGTTTATTCCTAATTCCATGAGTTTCAGTGCCAAGGGGGGTATCATATGCCTTAGCTGGGTCAAGGTAGGAAGTATGCACTATTTTGCCCTCATCTATTGCCTTGGTGACCTCAAAGAAATCCACTACATTGTGTAACCATGATCTGCTTTTGACCAAACTGGGTTGTGTCCAATGTCTGAAAGTTTCCTGTGTTACTGTTAATCATTTCCATGATGAGTCTTGCATTGGCTTTACATATGAGGTTAGAGTAATGGGTCTAATTCGTGGGATCTGATGACCATTGCAGTCTTTTCTGTTCATGTGGCACAAAGCCTGTGAGGAGGCTATGGGGCTGTGGTTGAGTAATAGTTCCAGTAGCCCTGATAGGTTAGATTTTAGGTTATTTAGGAGGCATCCTGGGATATTGGGACCCATCCAAGCTATATTCTTGACCTTCAAGAGTGCATCTAAGAACTGCTCCCTACTTGACAGTTTGAGGGATTGTTAGTATTTCTGGGGAGGAAGGCACTAAATATGGAGCTGAACTTGTTTAACAGAATTAACACGTCAACCAGAAGATTTGCTATCTCCCAGTCCTGTTAAAATGGCTGCATTTATCAACAATTCAGCACACTGTTGTGCTGCCTTTGAGACTTCAGACAAGGCTAAAGAAGATCTTATGGTTGTCCATGGCCTGGGATTGCTATCTTTACCTTAAAATTTGCTTTGTTTCAAGATGGAAACTGGATAACTGCATAATATGACTACTAGATAAAACTGAACTTGTAGAGAAATATTAATTCATGTTCTAAGAGAAGTTTATACCCAATGTGATGTATATAGTAAGAATTGATGTAGACACTTATTTTTTTTAGTGTGCTTATCCCTGTATGTAAATTCACTAAAATTTAAATACATTTGTTTTGGACTTGGTCCTCTTTTAGTCCTTGTCTATTCAGACTGAGTTTGTCTTTTGTTGTACAGCCTGTTTAATTTTGAATTCTAGGTGGCTTGAGTTTCGGACTTCTGGAAGGTACAGCAGCCTCACAATCGTTGCTGTGAATATTTCTCCGTAGGCTGCTTTGTGTTTGAACCAAAGACATTTTAGAGGCTGCTACTTGGTGCACACCTTTACAAAGTACTACAATTTGCCACTCTACTCTAAATCCAGGGCAGGCTTTGCCACTGCAGATGTTCATCATGTTTCACTGTTGCAGTCATGACTGTAGGGTTCTCCCCTGCCGGCAGGCAGTCCTCGGTCGGCCAGAATCCCAAAGTCTGGGTCTGGCGTCGGCTGCTCAGCCATGCTCCCTGACGTCAGAGCGCCAGGAGTACAAAGCTGGCAGCCGATGCCATGTTCTCCAGTCTTTCTTGCCGTGCGGTGATAGCAGTTTGCAAGTGCCGGTCGGCTGACTCCTGACAATTTTTTCTAAACGTACTTCAGTCCGAAGACTTTCTACTCCTACTCAAAGCTAAGTACCCCGTTGGGGAAACTTTTTTCTTGCTCCAGTCCAATGTCAGAAAAAGTTAATTGTATTTCATGTGGGAAGCAAATACCTCCTAAGGATTTTCATTCTTACTGTATTCCTTGCTTAGGCCCTGACCACGACGTAGCTAGTTGTCGGTTTTGTGCCAGATTTAATCGACGTACTATTAAAAGAAGGTACGATTTTGCATTTCATTACTTCGGTAGGCGTTTTAATTACAAAATGTCATCGGACATGCTTCCAGCTACCTGAGTTCACAAATGACGCAAGGATAAAGACAGGCCTCCGAGGTCCAAATCCGATGATATTGTACAAGCGGAGTCAGCTTCAGGTTCGGCAGTCAGTGAGGCACTTTTGCAGCCCCTGTCATCGGCCATTTCGGAACCGATGACCGAAACTGACTCCCACGAGGAGCCAATGAGGCCTTTGAATACTTCAGTTGCAGGACCTTCGGACAATGCTCCTTCGAATGGGTCCAGAGCCGCTGTGCAGGTACCAGCTTCCGAAGGGGTTTTCAGGCCTACTCCGCTTCCGATAGTCAAAGACAATGGCAAAGACTCCTTCCAAATCAAAGACCACAGCCCAGGCCTCTTCTGATCCAGGACCCAAGTCTCAGAAACAGTTACTTAAGATGGCGGAGGACTTGCTTACTATGATTAGGGGTTCACATCCCCCTCCAGACAAAAGGCCAAGGCAGGAATTGTATTGTGACTCCTGATCAGGCTTCTGTTTCTTTAGTTTCTTCTGACCAGGATTATTCTTTTCCTCCTTATGAGGATTCTGATGCTGAGGAATCCATTCCTTCAGCTTCTCCCCCTGAGGATTTTTCTTTTGGGGAAATTTTACATGAAATGAGGGAACATTCACTAGGAAGGACAGGAGTACTCTGAATCTAAGAGACTTAGGGATTTTCTTCTTCTTCAACATAGACCCTTGGCTATCCCTCCAGTTTTGGATATTGTGGATGATGCTTTTTCGGAGGCTAACTTAACTCCTGACTCTTTTCCTCCAGCTCCTGTTAAGCCTGACAGATATTATAGGGTCCCTGATTCCTATCAGTTTTTATACAAGAATCCTACTGCTGATCCTGAAACCATTCTCAGGGCCCTAAGGGGGTTAAGGCCGCTTCTGCTAAAAACCCCATTCCCACTGAGAAGGATTCCAGATCTTTAGAAAGATGGGGCAAAAAAGTGTACACTTCTGCAACCTTATCTATTAGGGCTTTAAACTGTCAGTTTCATATGCTGAAATACCAACAATTTCTTTTGTCTGTTTTGAAACAAAAGCTAACTTCCATTTCTCCTTGTGCAGACAAGGAATTACACGATTTAATGCATACCACTGAACAAGTAGGGAAGCATGGTTTACACTGTGGTTTTGATGCCTTGGAGGCTTCTTGTAGGGCTGCTGCCTCTGGCACAGTCATTAGAAGGCATGCTTAGTTAAAGGAACAAAACTTGCCAGATCAAGTAAAAGCTAAGTTATTGGATGCTCCTGTTCAGCCTTTGATCCAAACAAAATATGTTGAAGAGGTGATAAAGAAGATGGAGGACAAGGCAAAATCCATGCAAATGGTTAAGGATGTTTTTACAAGTACAGCCACCCAGATTCAGTAGGAATTGGCCTACTAAAAATTGGTCCTTTCCCAATTCAGACAGGCCTCAAAGGGGTAGATACAGATGCTCCCGGGGAAGGCCCCAAACTCAAGCCTCTTGTAGATCAAGACAGTGGACTGCTCCCACCCCTAGGAGAGGAAGAGGACAGGTCGCAAGCTCATAGAAAACAGGCTCAATGACTCCCCCTATTGGGCTGCAGGACCTTGCCTGGAAGCCCCTCTCAGAGGATAACGTTTTCTTTTTTTTACCTAAATTGGACACATAACCCAAGACAAATGGGTTCTGGATGTGGTTTCAAGAGGTTACAAATTCCATTTTCATACCCTACCCAAGACCAAGCGGATGGCCGGATCTACCAAAACATCAATGGTTAGAGGCCTTAAACCAGGTGGAAACCCTCTTGGCTATGAAAGCCATAGAACTGGTTCCACTTTCAGAAATGGGACAAGGTTTTTACTCAAGGCTCTTCCTAGTCCCCAGAAAGCAAAATTCATGGAGACCCATTCTGGATTTGTCAGTCTTGAACACTTTTCTCGAGATACCAAAATTCAAGATGCTTACTCTACAGCAGCTGCTTCCAATGTTGACCAAAAATGCATGGATGGTAACTTTGGATTTAAAGGAGGCTTATTTACACATTCCCATCAGGCAGGAGTGCAGAAAATACCTCAGGTTCAAGGCCGGATCGAGGCACTATCAATTCTCTGCGCTGCCCTTTGGATTGTCTACTGCGCCCAGGGTCTTCACCAAATGCCTGGCTCCAGTAGTAGCTTATTGCAGACTCAAGGGAATTCAAATTTACCCTTATCTGGACGACTGTCTTATTCAGGTGGACAGCAAGGATGCCTTACTCCAGCATCTAGAATTTGTTCAAAAACTTCTCAAGTTCCTGGGGTTCACTGTAAACAGTCAAATTTGACACCCTCACAACAGATAACCTTTCTGGGTGCTCTTCTAAACACAAAAACCCAGATGGCATTTCTGACATATGAAAAACAATTACAGCTGGCTTCAACTTTCAAAACCTTGGCATCATTAACTCAGCTCTCTGCAAGGAAATTCCTGCAGGCTTTGGGTTACATGGCCTCCTGCATCCTTCTCGTACCATATGCAAGACTACATATGAGGAAAATACAGTGGTACCTAAAGAGTGTATGGTCTCAGCATTGCCACAGTTTTAGACATACAGATCTCTGTCCTGCCTTGTCTTCAAAAGGAATTCCTTTGGTGGTCCAAGGCATGTACTCAAAACAAAGGGAAGGCCTTCAGTCTGCCTCCAGCCAGTCAGATACTAACCACGGACGCCTCGGATTATGCATGGGGAGCCCATTTGCAGGGCAACTGTGTGCAGGGCTTTTGGACAAAGGATCAGAAACACCTGCATATCAATTTAAAGGAAATGTTAGCCATTCAGAATGCTCTATTGGCCTTCAGGAATCTTCTACAACCAGGACAACTGATATAGACAGACAACACCACAGTTATGTGGTACATAAACAAGCAAGGGGGATCACATTCCTATCCTCTTTGCAGACGACATGAATCTGTGGAACACAGCTCTAGCTTACAATCTGGGCC